>NC_056735.1:396204867-396247367 GCF_019279795.1 Protopterus annectens
GTATAAGAAGTGGCTGTGTGTAAATGTTCTTTATTCTGAAGAAGTCTCGTGCATTTGGAGATGAAAGTGCTTAATACATTATATTTTCAGTGGTCCTAGCTCTCATACCATCTTTTTGTTTTTTGTATTTTTGTTCAGTTGTCTGTTTTCAATTGAAGTTTATTAGTTTCCTTTGTTGTAAAAAACTTATAGTTATAATAATAAATAATCATAATTGATGATTGCAATGATATCTCTGGGCTATGCTGTATGGTGCATAGTCTGCTGTGCTGATGGTGCCATAAGAAGGCTAAAACATGCATGTCCACAGCTAGTGGGGTTTGGCTTTATTGGCCTGAATTTGTCCATAAATAGACTTAAAAAGATAAAAGTCGTGGACATTCAGAATTGCCATATAGCTGAAACACCTGATGTTCTTAAAAGGTCATTTGCATATATCCCATGCTGCCTGTCATACAAGTTGCTTAAGGAATCACACAGTGGAAAGTCTAGCCTTGCTAGACTTTTCTTTTGGTGTTTATTAATTATGCAAAAGTAATAAATATTATCAACAGTGAAATACTTCCTGAGTTAATGCACTGTAAATGTTAGTAAAATGACTTATGCTGTTGTTTTTTATATATTATGCCATTTCTTCTTAGATTATTCTATTGTACTGCACATCAGAATAATTTTATTCTGTGCTGGACATAAATTCTGATTTCAGATACATAAAAAAACTATCATCATTTGTGCAGTGGGTAGTGTGACGTGGCAGCAGTGCAAGTTTACATGACAGGATACTCATTTGTCATGTGTCATCTGCTTCTGATATATTTCTCCTGAGAATTTTTGTGCATTATTACTTTTATGTTGTAGGTACTTGCCGCCTGTAGGAATAGTAATCCATGTAGCATTGCTTTTTGTCTACCTTTCATTGATGGTGTACATACTAGTTTTACAGGGATGAAATGAATACATTTGCAAACATGTTTCTCACACCCAACCCCTATTCCAGTTAAACAGAAAGCTGTGTCTTTGAGGCTGATTCACAGTAGTTCAAGATCAAATGAATAATACACATCTTCTATTGACAGGCTAGGTGATGGTGCAAGAGAATTTGAGGAGGGGCTACTATGAGAACTGTAAGGAGAGTTGTAATGATGTGACTTACTTGATGCAAGTGATTCTGCTGTCACCTGACAGTGCTGCGTGACCATGATTGTGACCTCAAATGTGAAGTTCTGCTAGGTGTAGATGAATGCTGATATGGCCTGCATAAAATATGTGGTGAGTGTTCACTTTGACTACTGATATTACTGTCCTGAGAAGCAACAATATTATCATGTGATCTCCCTCATGTGTCTGGACAGTACCCCATCCTCTGCCCTTGCAAGCCTGCCTCAAGCCTGACTCTGGTATGTCCTAACTAGTGTATGACTGGAGGTGGCCACTGAGGCTTGGTGTGCCATCATATTATCCATCAGTGTGATCATAGCATGATCCCTACTCTCTGCCATTTCCAAGTAGTACTGGAAATTATCACGCATACCTTAGAACACTCTGACCATTTCTGTCTGACTCTCTGTGTCAGTGCTCTGAGCCCTAACAATGTCATGGCACATTTCCTGTTGTGCAGACAATGCTTTCCATGTTTCCTCGGGTATCTGTAGGAAATTCCTGCACCTGGCTCCCCTTTGAAAAAGAGTTACTTTGGTCACTGTTAACACTGAATACCTGCCATCATCCTCAAAGTGTTCCTCAGGGTTTTGAGATACTGGTGTAGAGGTGCAGGGTTGTTCCTCCTGTACATGTGTGAGTGGCATGACAACTTGTGCTTGATTTTTTTGTTGCACTGTCACTTTCTGTAGTCATTAATAAGTGGTGTGAGATATTCTGCCATTAAACAAGGGGACTGCCTGCCACTTTCCTCAGGCTGCCTTATAAATATAACTATATTATCATCATCAGCAGCAGCAGCACAGCCACCAGCAGTAACACCCATTCTGCTGCTGATATCATCCAAATGTATTGGTGTAGTTGAATTGTTTATTACCAATGCTGACCACATAAGAAATATTTGAAAACATTAATAATAATGCAATAGCATACAGTAAAATATGCATACAAGGGGATGAGTGAGACACTCACCATGCACACTGTCCTAATTTCCTTTATTTGCTGATGTACAAGGTTCACCTAATAATAATAATAATAATAATTGTGACATGTTTAATTACGTTATTCCTTGTCAGCATTTTAAACCAACCTTCATGAGCCAATGAGTGTTGCTGCTGTTGCAGACATTGGTAAGCTGGAATGGTGTTCACACCATCTCTAATTATTCCTGTTCCACCATCTTCTGTGTCATAGTCACCCCCATAGATGGATAGAAGGTATTCCTCATCTGGGGTTAACTGAATAAGATTCAGAGGCCCCCTTTTAGTGGTATGGGAAATTACATTCTTCCTTCTTCTGGCATGTGCTACTATATTATTTGCCCTTTTCTTGCACTGTGCCAGTGCTCAGTTTCTGCCACCCACTGCATTAATTTCAACAGGTACTTGACTCCAGGCCTTGTTCTTCTATGCTAGTCTGGGCTCTTCTTTACCAAAAAGAAGTCTCCCATATGTCCTAAGTGCTACCACGAGGACAGGGTTTTTCTCATGGCAGAAGTTATCCTTTCTCTGCTTTGATTCCTTATTTTCCATCATTACTACATGAGCCAAAAAAAAGGCCATAGTCAAAATTGTGACAGCAATCATACCTCCCAATCTTGTAGCACAAGAAATCTGGACAAAGCCAAACTTAATGGGGGACAAAGTCCCAAAACTAGGGACAATTTTTAATTATTGCTTGCATAATCTTAGAAAGTTACTAGAATAAAAGATTTTGTGTTGCTATACATTTTCTGAAAGATATGAAGACTGAAATGTAAATGGTTGTCATTATGTAGTGAATTTACTCCTCACTGATTTACCAGAAAACCACAAGTTTTATGAGGAACAGACCTAAAATATGAAGCAAAAATCCGGATATTCTGCAAAAATCTGGGCAGTTGAGAACTATGACAACAATGTTTGGTTGTAATTAGCTTTAACAGTACAAAACAATGGCCAAGCCTTCCTGCCAGCCACATTAAATAAAAATGTTACTTAACACAAACCATATAATTACATAAATAAATCTCAATATAGCCACGTAAAATTGCAATATATTACCTACAGTTCATTCAGGTCATGAATGCATCCTTACCCTGTCTTTTGCCATTGTCATATACTGATAATACTTGCATGTTTTTATTTTTCAACTGTCACTCCAAAAATATCAAATTAATCACACTTGCCTGTTGATATCCTTAGCACTGCAGAACTTCAGAAGAAATTATTGAAATTATACCAGAGTAATGATCATTTTCTGTCATCAGTCATAATTTCTTCTGCTGCTGTCATAAAATCCAGATTCAAAATGATGCAAATCTACCAGTCAATGCTATCATAACATTCATAGATTCTTTACAAGTGACCTTTAATTCAATAATGAAATAGTATTTTAAGTGTTTCTTATTAAGTTATGATATTCTTTAAAAAAGTTCCTTACTGTAATAGGTCTGTGATATCCTTATGCATTTACCATCTATCTCAGCTATTGCTATTGATGCTCAACTTATTGGTGAAAATTCAGGCCAATTTACATGTGTTATATGCAAATTAGTTTAATTTACATTTATCTCTATGAATTGTAGTAGTATGCAAATGTGTCCTGAGATATATCGGCAAATGTCAGCTTTTTGCCAATATGAATGCACAGCCATAGTAACATGACTGTACAACAGACTGACATGGGCACACTGCTGATGACTTTGCAGTATGCAGTACTCCACAGCTTTCCACAGCTTGCCATGGGAAGGCATGAATGGACCAAGACTAGCCAAAATCAGAATGCAGTTAAAAAAAAATAAAGTGTAGCTATATGAATGTCAAGTCTGTGACAATCTGGTGTAATCCCTGCCAATCCAACATTGTTTGTCACATGCTAGCACCTCAAAAAAATCATAACTTCCTAAAACTTAAAAACAACACATGTAGTAACATTTATTTCTAACCCCACCCCCCCCCAAAAAAAAATTCTGCTATACTGCATGAGACATACCGTGTTAGGGTAAAAAAAAAATAACCTTTACCAATAAGCATTGTCAATACAAATTATAATATATTTCCATTTTATTCAAGCATAGAAGGGAAAGGTAACTGGTTTCCTTTAAGAAAAAAAAAATGTGACAAAGCAGTTTTGCCAGTAACATCAATATCTGTTGCAATACCTCTGCTAGTAAAAAGGGTTTGGTTAAGATGATGTCTCACTCCACAAGGAGTTGCTCTAACCCTGATTAATGCATTCCAGATCATACTTTTCTCATTGTTATTTTAGCATTTCAAAAGATGGCAGCACCTCTGAAGGCACGAGGCTGGGGGCCTAGCTGGTCCAATAAGGAGACCATGATAATGATCTACCTTCTCAATGATTCATGTTCGGATAAGACTGAGGCATGCACAATTCACAGACGTAGTTAGGTGAACAACTGTCAACCCACTACTGCCAGTAGTGTTGTCACCTTTACAATGATTTGCAGAACTGTAGCGTTGACCAGCTGGCTGAGTAAGTAGCTCAGGTACCATCAAGAAGGTCAGAGTTGTATAGTAATAAAAAAAAACATGTAATCATTATTAAAGATAAAAACAGTTTAACAAGTTGACATTACTTTCTGAAAAAAAATATGAGTACCTGAAAATAATGCTATTATCAAATGAAGAGACAATCATGAGCATAGGTTCATAACTTGATATTAGGCTATCGACCCTAGGGCCTATACAAGCCTAGCCATAACAATTCCCTGGATATTTCTTCCCTCAATATTTACTTCTCTGGACACCTGTCTAGCAGGGCGACTGATTCCCCAGGGTGAATTTCCTATATCCCATCCAATCGTCAAGGTTCCTTTTGAAGAGGGCCAAGGAGGTGCTCTGCTTGACATGTATGGGCAGTCTATCCCAGAGTAAGGGGAGTCTCCGGGTCAGGAACCTATCCCTCCAGCATGTTTTGTTCATTGTGATGACAAGGTTTAGATCCCTGGAGTGTGTGGCTCTGAGGGATTGGGATTTCTTTAAGTGGAGCATGTCCAACAGCTCAGGGTTTGACATGGCCTTGTATGTTAAGCAGAGATCACTTCTGAGTAGACGATATGCCACAGAGTATAGCTGAAGTTTTTTTAGACAGTGAGCATAGGGCATCTGCTTTAGGCCTGTGATTCTTTTAGTGAGGTATTTCTGCGGCCTTTCCGGCTGTTGCAGATGTCTTGTGAGGTACATACCAAATGGGGTGTTGTACTCTGTAATGGGTCTAATGAGAGATGAGTACAGTGAGACAATGACCTCCTTTTTTCTGTGTGAAAAGCCCTTAGTGATGAGGTGTGCCACATAGAAGGATTCACTGACTGCTGTGGCAATGTGGTTATTGAAGGTGAGACCACTGTCCACCTGTGTCCCTAAGTCTCTCATCACACTTTCGGTGTTTAGTGTACTGCCACCTATGTGATAATTCATGGGTACATGTTTTTTCCCAAAGGGGATAACTATACATTTCTTGGCATTAAGCTTGAGCCCATGGCTCTGGCACCAAGCATCTGTTTCTGTAAGGCCCTTTTGTAGAATATCCACATCATTTGGGGATTCAATAATGGCTCAGAGTTTGCAGTCATCTGCGAATTTTGTTAGCCAGAGTCCCTTAGTGTTGGCCTGTACTTCAGAGAAGTAAATGCCAAACAAGAGCGGTCCCAGGATTGAACCCTGAGGTACTCTACTTGTCACTTGTCTGGAGCTGGATTTGGATTCGGCTACTTTTACAGTCTGGGTTCTGTAAGTAAGCCAGTTAGCAACCCATTGAGTGACGTAGGAATTTATTCCCAGCTTAGTAAGTTTATCTATGATTCCAGAGTGGGGGATGGTGTCGAAGGCCTTGGCAAGAGCCAGATAGGCTGTGTGGACCGCCTTACCCTCGTCCACAGCTCTGGAGATGGATTCAAAAAAGTCAATCAGGTTCAGGAGACAAGATCAGCCTGTTTGCAATCATACACACATCTTTTTAAAAAAGATAGGTATGAGTACTGGGTTAACAGATTTCAATAATAATATGGTTAACAGATTTAAATAATAATACAAATGTAGCATGTGTCTGTATATGCAGCTCTATAAATCATGTACTGGGTAACAAGAAGTAACTACATTTAGTTATAAATAATGAAATTAAATTACAATTACACATTAAACTGTATTACCATTGTATAAAATGATTTCATATTTACATTCCATGAAGCCAGCTTTGTGTAGGCCATAGAAATGTAACTAAAACAGTTGCTTAGCACAGTTGTTTGTTCAAAAGTATTTCTACCTGTATTTACAACATGGGTGAAGTCTGAGACACCACATCCTAGCTAGAGTGAAGGTTGGGGGTAGGTGGAGGTTGCTGTGCCAAGTGGATGACAAGTACAAACTTTACTGAGAAATGTTGTTTTACTTCTACATTACCAGTCAAATCAGACACAATTGTAGAGCAAAGGAAATGCAAACTTTGATGAACTGCTGCATTTCTGTGTGTTTTTGAAATAGTTATACCTGGACGGATCCCCTTCAAAACATCAAATCTCTACAATATTGAATCCGAATTTATCGAGACGACTTCACCAAATCTGCATTATATCAAACTCCCTGAACAACAAAAACTAACCACTCGACCACCAGGACAAAACAACAAACAGCAAAACAAGAAAACCCTCCAAGTGGGGGGCTTCACCCCGCCCCATATTCCCCCAACTAAATATACCAACTCTGAGATCGCATTACAGTGGAGAAAGGGCAAGGTTCACCATGGTGTCCAAGTGGTTATTTTCCCAGAATTAGTTTTTGTTGTTCCGGGAGTTTGATATAATGAAGATTTGGCAAAGTCGTCTCAATGAATTCGGATCTGATATTGTGGAGATTTGATATTTTGAAGGGGATCCACCTGAACACAATGTTAAATGCACAGCATAGTATTTTGAAAACAACATTCCACACGCATTTCATAAAACTTTTTCTCTTGCATGACAGGAAACATTGACACGGTATTGTAAAAATCCATACAGCTATGCATATGTAATAAAAAATAAAAAGGAAAACACAAAGGAGTTATTGCTTAGACAGGAATTTGGAGATACATTGGAGTCCTCCACTGCAACACCATCTGGCAGTGGACATGCTTGAGGCTCTGTGAACTGGGAGTGTAGCTAAGGCTTTCTCATCCCTTCTTTCCTACCCTTTCCTCTATACCATCTTACCTATTTCCCACCCACATCACCATCTTATATAAAACAATTTGAAAACAATAGGGGGCCTATCCCTCAATAAAACATCCTCTCCCACCTCCTCCAGCACAAACCCTCATTGTTTTCCTTCTGTGTTACCTTCTTTGCTTCTCTCCCCTTTTTCAATCTTTCCAGTCTTTCCCTTTCTATCCTTTAATGAACTCATCAGGTTGTCCGCAAATGGATACCCCCGGTATAAAACATTATAAAACCCTTTTCTTTAAAAAAAATCCATTTTAAGCTCTGTACAGTCTGCAAATTTCCTTAAACATTTTAAGCATAACAGCACTCACCTATGATATGGCAGAAAAAAGTAATATGAACCCTCATGATTCTGCAAAGTAATTTACAACTTCATAACGCTGAACTTTATACAACTTACTATTTTGCAAGAAGTGGGTGTGTTTTTAAAAAAAAACGTCTCTTTTCCGTATTCATCAGAAATGACTTTCACTGAACTTATTTGCATATCCTCATGTAGCACTACTATTTGCAGATAATCGTAAGTCATTTTCAAACCCCATATTATGAATACCAGCCCGTGATTTTGAGTAAAGTTGATAACATGCATACCAATTGAAAAGAATACAGGCCTTCAGAACAGTGTTTCATTTCTGCAAAGATATGAATTATGGTCTGAAGTACTTTTGTAGCTTGAAACTTTGTAGACCATTTTTTTTACAAGTATAGCACATCACACAGCAAGGAGAAATCAAACTCAGATTAATTGCTTACAAGACCATCATATTGACACATGCAATGAAGGATGTTTCCAATGCTGTTTTCATACCACTTTGACCAGTGTGAGGCAATTTCAAATTGCACAAGGGATAGACAAACAGACAGATAGGTAGGTAGATCGATAGGTGACTAACCAACATATTTCTTAAAAGCATGGGTTCCAGTTACTTTTGACTTGAGTGTTAACAGGTGAGACCTTTTTTCCTTGGATATTACATGCTTCTCAGGTAGGATCAACCAAACCAGAATTTAGCTGAATTGCTACAAAGGAGGTGTATGTGGAGATAATTCTGACCATTGCAGGTTAATCTCAAGTCACAGATTTGAATGAAAATGCTGTCTTGTGCTTCTCCTAGAAGTAGACATAATCTCTACAATGGTGTATTGGTCTTCACAGCACCTGAATTGTATCTTTCGGCTTTTCCCAGTTAGGGGTCGCCACAGCGGAACTCCGGTCCGCTAATGATTGGCAGTAGATTTTTATGTACCGAGTTGTCAGCCCTGATGCACAACCTTCAACGAAGATACACCCATTCATGCATGTCTCTACACAGAAGACGCTTTAGCTGAGAATCGAACAGGACAACGTTTTACTGTGAGGCGACAATGCTACCGCAGCACCACCACCATTACAGTCCGATAAAAGGGCTTTAGTCAGACTCTTTCTAAACATATCTTGTATGAAATATATATTTTACTGACCACTCAGTCTCATTCTGTCTGCACAGAAACACTGCATCCACATTAGGAAAGGTTTTCCTACTTCGATTATACATAAGTAATCATTTGTTAAACGATAGCCTGTTTTACTGCTGTACTTTTCATTTATTGTTAAGCAGTATGGAATAGATGAGTCTGCTTTAGACTCATTTTATGATACAATATACCAGCACTGAATAAAGTATTAAAATGTAGACTGAAAGGTGAAGTAACAAGCACTGTAACAGGTGCTGCGCAAGTGTGAACACCAACTATTTTAGACATTATATTGCAGTCTAGGAGTTCATCCTATGGATATGACATTTCAAGAGCATGTCTGGAAGCCTTACAACAAAGGTGAACTGCCTTCATTCCAATGGGCAAAAATGCTTTGAACGTGAGCTATGTGAAGGAATGCATGGAAATATCACATCGGGTTTTCTGCCATTAGCTATTAAAATCCTTTTTTCATTATAGGAATCTATACACATGGCCTGGAAAAAATCTTAGTAGGAAAAGAGTTGAAGTCAAGAACAAAGTAAGAATGTATTTAATGGAATTCTCTGTCAATGCAAAAGTTGTTTTCAGGTGATCAGAGAAAATGTCATTTTGAGAAAGCAGTCTGGTATTTATTTTACAAGAAAATCATTCCAGTGGTTTCCTTTATTGATGTATGTTATTCTGTAAATGTTACCAACAATTAAATGTACAAGCCATTATTATTCTTCCTAAGTAATTTATTCTATTGGCCAGAGGAAAAAAATGGAGTGCCTCTGTCTCATCAGCATGCATAAATGCAGTTCAGATTGGTAGTATTGTTAAGTGAAATGTATAATTGCAGAGAAATTATGGGTTAGAAGGCATCAAAGGGAATACGGTACTGCTTGAATAAAATGAAAGGTATTCTGTTTGTTTCCATCTTCACAAGCAAAAATGATACCCATTATCCCAGTACTTCAAATGGCAGTGAAGGTACATTGTTTTCATCCTTAATAAAATGAAAGTAGTTCGAGGATATGCATATTTTCTATTAAATGCACTATGACATGAAAAAAATTATCAGGTGCTACAGAAGGAAAAGGAAAGGTGCAGATTTTGAACAAATTCAACAAGTTGACATTGTAGCTCATAAGCAGCAACTCACATAGGGGTTTCTGAATGTAGCCTTCATGAATAATTAATTAGCTCTTTGAGATGATGTAAGACACAAGGTGGCTTAGTTTAACTTTCCCATGCCAAGTAAGATATTGCCCTGAAACCTGACATAGCTGTGACATTCAGGCTAAGGTCATGAAACAGTCTGTAACTTTTGTTTTCAACAAAGCAAATGTCATTCAAGCATATGTTTCACAAGTGAAGTTTCTACATCCAAATCATTGTAGATGAATAGAACAAGTTCAGGTGGCTGGCAGCAAGACATTTCCCTGTGGTACATTTGAATGGGGACACATGGCTGAACTGACATTCAGCTCTAGAGAAATATGGCTGTTGTGTATTCCCTGTGGGCAAAGAGAAGCACACACTGCCATGTGCACAGCTTTATTATACAATGACCCCCAATTAATATTCCAAAATGTGCACGCTGATTGGTCAGTGTGTACGTTATAAATCAGACTTATACTAATGGAAAAAGGTCTGGTCTCCTGGATTTTTTCCATTAGTATGTCTTTTTTTTTTTTTTTGTTACAACGGAGGATGCAATATCTCCGTTGCTTTTTAGAAAATGTCTCACTATGTTAAAGGAGCTTAACATAGTGAGATAGCTTAAAAAAAGCAACGGAGATCTTCCTTTCTCCATTGTTCTTTTTAAAGCTATCTCGCTATGTTAAACTCCTTTAACATAGCGAGACACTTTCTAAAAAGCAACGGAGATCTTACTTTCTCCGTTGCTTCTACACACAGCTCTGATGTACTGCATAAGCATACGCATGCGCAGTACATTGGGACTGTCGCAGAATACCAGACAGCTGCAGAAGGGCAGCACGGAGGCATTATACAATGCCACTATTTAAGAAAAGTAAGTATTTTTTTTTTCTTAAATAATGTTATTGTATAATAGCAATAACCCACTTCTTGGTGTGGGTAATGCTGGATTTACCCCCGGTTGTCT
The DNA here is from genome assembly GCF_019279795.1 of Protopterus annectens. Lineage (NCBI taxonomy): Eukaryota > Metazoa > Chordata > Ceratodontiformes > Protopteridae > Protopterus > Protopterus annectens. The sequence continues at coordinate 396,215,793 of NC_056735.1, forward strand.
TTGTTTAGCCACTCGGGCTTCGCCCTCGAGACCAAACCATACAATGTGTGTGGGTGAATCCAGCATTACCCACACCCAGGCATGGGTTATTGCTTAAATAACCAAGTGCCTGGGGGCAGAAGAAGTAATGATTGTTGTGCTCAGTGTTCCGTACAAGCTTATGTAACTACAACACATCAAAGTTTACTACAGCATGCAGGAAATACTGCATGTTACTGTAGTCACATTTATGTTCCCTAGACACTATGAAGGGGTAGTGGTCTACACCCACCAATTATAAAGGCACTGCCCATTGTCCAAACTGTATTTTTACTGTCAATTACATGCCCACTGGCCAGCCTGCTGCTTTGCCTTACAACTGATGCATGTGGCTGAATGTAGCTGGTCTGCAGGAAAAATCACAGCTCATTCCTGCATTTGAAACTCCTTGAATTACATATCTAGCCCTGTCCATTAAATATTTCCAGTCTGCATCACACGTTATGACAGCTTGGACATGTTACAACTGTCCAGATTTCATTCAATCTGTGTCTGCTGCTATTGTCCTCTACTGAGCTAGCTAATACTCTTAAGGTACCATGACGTTTTTTTCTTTTACTTTTGAACACCTACATTTAATTTGCAGTAGGTTAAATGAAAAAAAAATGCCTGTATGTATAACATTTTGTGACCAGTAGATAAGTTGTCCTTTCTTCCTGATGGCCACAGTAAGGTGGAATTTCCCTGGTGACAAGAGGTGAGGTATGTCTAGAGCAGATTATGTTGAGAGCAGATGTATAGAGGGCTTCACTCAGCTTCTCTATAATGGCTAAAACAGGCCAAGTGACCTTTATAGATTGATTTTGTTTTATTTTATTTAAGCAGTTCCATATATACTTAAGCAAACTTTAAAATCATGTCAAAGAAAGTAAAACACTTACTGTAGAAGTATGAAGAAGCGAATGAGATAGACAAAAAGAAGCATAACAAAACGACTTTGCCTTAAACTCAGATTTGTGTGGTCAGCTTTTGATCTGTAATACTCAATAAAAATAATGTACTATGAGCCTAGGTGAAGTTGGTAAAAAAATAAATAAAAAGCTGGAGAAAGTACTCTTGGAATATGAAGAAAGTAAATGCATATTAAGTAACCAAAATAGAAACAGGAAGATGTGATACTGGATGTCTGGGTAACAATTATGCATGTACTTAAAGAAGAAGAAGTTCTATCTAGTAAAGAAAGAAAGCACTTAAAAATAGCTGTTCTCCTTTTTGACTTATTTTATATTTCTGTACTTGTTGTGTAACTGGGTACTACACTAGTAGTGGTTTTCAGATAATTAATTGAGGACTGAATTTACAAAAATAATGATATACATTTGAGTTTTGGACTTTAAAATACTTCAGAAAATGTAGGCAAACATCCAATTTTTGCACATGCAGTCAGGGTGTCACTTTTAACAGTGACAGTCATCTTGAGCTAAGGTTTACACCACCACTGCTGCAGTAGTTCATCCATACCACTCACTCATACCTACAGCCAATTTAGTGTCCATTCCACCTATTGCATGCCTTTGGAATGTGGGGAAAACTAGAGCGCCCAGAGGAAACCCGTGTGACCACAAGGAAGACATGCAGACTCTGCGCAATAGACACCCCAGCTGAGAATTGAATCAGAGAACCTCTTGCTGTGAGGCCACAATGCTAACCGCTGCACTATCATGACCACCCAAAGCAGGTGAACATGCATCCTCTTATAAACTTAGAAAGTAGCTAGAAAACAGGAAGACAGGGACACATTACCAGTAAGAACAGCAGGCAGAAAAAAATGTGTTTTTTATTCTACTGCTGTCATCTGCCTGTGAGTACTGGCAGATTTAACTGTGTTACATCAGCCCTGATCAACAAGTTTAGCAGGGGGTGCTTAAATTTTGTTAGGATCAGGTTCCACCCTGTAGTAGCTTTTAACTAAATAACTAACTAACAAACTATAAAAGAGCTGACACTTGAATTTTAATTTAGGTAGCACTTGTGTTTCCAATCCTAAATGACAATAAAGTTTCTTTGAATCTTTAACTAATTTGTCTTTTTCCTAATGCTGGAGTATAATCACCATGCTCCATGCACTGCATAGATATGCTTCATTCTCACTGCTACAGAAGCCTAAGGGTAGTCTGCTTGCAAAATCTCTAGCTCCTGTCCCTCTCACTCACTCTGGCTGCTGATAGGCTGCACCCCCTTTTGGAGGGAAGTATAACAGCAACTAGAGTGATGTAACTTGTAACTCTCTCTCTCTCTCTCTCCCTCTCTCTCTCTCTCTCTCTCTCTCTCTCTCTTTCTTACTCAAAATCGTCTTGCCTAAAAGATGAGATCACTTTTTTGGTACCCCTTCCACTCATAAATAATATTTTATTAAATATTTATGGTATTATTTCTGATTTTCTTTAATATAAAAATCAGCTATTTGTGGTGTTCCACGTTAAGAATATTGGCTTCTGTCAGGAACTGCATCTGCTTCTGCACTGTTTAGTTTACTTATTTTTCAATTTTGTGTAGAAAACTGGGATTTTATAAAATATTAAGTACTTGGGCCATGCTTTAACAGACAGAATGTGATTTTCCCATCTGTTACAGTTTTTAACAGAATTAGAATGCTTTTACATTTCTGAGGTAATAAATGATCTGATGTTGTAAATCTTTGTTCATTAATTACTATTAGGACTTTGGTTCCATCCTTGGAACCAATACGGTCATTTCCAAGTTCCTGCCAGCCAAAAACTCTCAGTTAAGATCTACCCATAATGCCCCTCTCCTAGTTACTCCAGATCTCATTTGTCGCGTTCCTAGACAGACTTGCTAGCCATCTCTCTCAAAACTAAGTAGAAAATTGTCATTTTTAAGAAAGTTTCTCTTCAAATGTTTTTTTATTTTTAGTCAATTTAGCCTTTTCTCTCTGTTGCCTATAACCTAATTATATTCCTTACCCTTTACCTTGGTAATTTAATTTCTACCATTATTGGTACTGTCCCTCTCCCCTACATCTGACAAACTCTTCCATACCACTTGTGGTATTTTTTTAATACCATTGTTGGTATTCTCTCACCTTTTTCTCTACCTTATTTTGTTTTTTTTCTATAGGATAGCCTTGTTGCCTTACTATGTCAGACAAAGCTAAGTTGGGGTTTAAACAGTGTGACAAGTGTGGATGTAAAATGCCTAACTTGGATACACATGCTCGTTTTGTCTACTTATTGGCCGTGGATCATATTAAAGCTGACTGTGACATTTGTGCTAGTTTTAGCAATCATACACTAGCAGAACGTAAAAATAAGTTTATTTTAAAAGGTTTAATCAAGACACCCTTTTCAGAGGCTCTATCTGGGTTGGAGGTCACACCCCCTCCAAAGACCAAAAAACATAAGGAAAAATGGAGTCACTCAGTTCCTGCATCTCTGTCAGTTCTGGAACTGAGTCGGTTCCATGGTTTGCTGGCGCCCTTGGCGCAGACCTCCTCAGCACCAGGCTCTGTATCTTCTCCCTTGGCGCTGTCCATGATATTCACCCCTATTTCAGTTCCAACCTTGCAGCCACTGACTTCGGTGCCATCCTTGGATCCGACATTGGCTCCTATGAATGTACCTGCTTTGGCACCATCCCCGGCCATGGTGCTGACAGTTTATTCGGCTCCATCGGCTGCAAAACTCGAATATCTGCCAAGGACAAGATACTCTCCAACATATGACCCTTTTTTGGGGCAGAGGTTTAGCCCCTTTGTAGAAAGACCTGATTTTCCTTCAGCAGCCTCCTTTAGATCCACTAGGAGTTTTTCTGAATTAGATCTAGTGCGAGTTGTGGACCAGCTTCTGGCAGCTAGGGGATTGCCCATTCCAGCTAGACCTTCCATCCCTCTTGTCTCAGAATCTTTTACTACATCTTCCCCTGTTTATCCTCCTCTGGCCTCTACCCAGATCCCAGAGATCTTAGTACTGATGTCCACTCCGGTGCATACTGTCTCAGCTCTGACAGCATTTTTTCACCTGTCAGCACTGACCACCCTTGCTGTATCAGCTCCAGTGGAGCCGATGCTCTCTCAGAGCAGTGCTTGGACCATCCATACCTTGGTAACTAGCCTGGCACCTATTTTCTCACTGGCGCCGTTTATGTCTACAGCTCCAATGGCTTCCATTCCTCTCGGAGCTCCTCACCTGAAGGTGAGCTACTCCGGGTGAGGTGTGACCTCGGTTCCGAGGTTGTCCTTCCCAGTTCTGGGCTCCCATCCCTCCTCGGGTGGGCCTGCTGTCCAAGTGATGAAGAGGGTCCTTGACTTCACAGGCTCACAGTCAGCACCAATGACATCAGTATTAAGACCCTCCCTAGCATGCACCTCTCCAAACCCTCTATTTTGGCACCCCAGGCATGGGAGTACCAAGAACCCCCTTTGAAGGGAACCCCTTCTCAGGAGTCCTCCTCAGAAGATCCCAGTGGGGAGCCACCCTGGAAGAAATGGTGCAAGAGGAAGCACCTTGATTCCCTGGAGGAATTATCACCGAAGACTCTGATTGTGATGAGGGGGAAGGGTCCCCACGGTCTCCACCAGACAACGTCTCATTTGGAGACATTCTTGAAATCCTCAAGCAATGGGGAGACTGGAAGTCTTCTAACCCTTCTTCTGAGGAATCAGTGTTCTTGCAGGCCTTCCGTGCCCAGCCATCTACTTCCTGGGTGACCCCATCGGCAGATGACCTTGTTAAGCTCATTGTGCAGTATGCCTGGAAGGTCGAGGACAATGTAGAACTTGTCCCCTGGAGGCCAGACAAAATTTTATCTACACCTGAAGACCAGCTCCACTGGTCCAAGCAGTTGACAGTTGATTCTATGGTCGTGGTGGCGGCCACCAAGAGGGAACTGGCAGAAGATAGTTCCACTGTCCATCCTCTAAACAGGGAGTCCCAGACCATGGACAGACTAGGGAAGTGGACTTATGCTTCAGTGATCTTCGCCATTCGGTCACTGAACTATCTGCCACATTTTACTCGCCTCCAAAGAGACCAAATTTCTGAAATGTCTTCCTCTTTGGTGGGGGTACTGCCTGATGAGGTGTGTGACATTGTCGCCTCACAGTTAGCTACTCTTAAATCCATCTCGAACTCCTCAATGCATTTGATATCTCACATCACCGAGGGGGCGCTGCCGCATCGGGCATTGTCATGAGAAGTAATGCTTGGATGCGGCTGTGTGACTTCGCAGACCCCTTCAAATCTTCCTTCGTCAATGCACCTGTCGACGAATCTGCACTTTTTGGACCAAAAGTACGAGACACACTTGCATGTAGTGAGAAAGATGGAAAGACCTTGTCTGCTGTGGGCATACGCTTTTCCAACCCTCAGAGGTCCTACTCCAGGAACCAGAAGGGAGGAAAAATGTGGTTCAAGAAATCCCAAGGATCTTTTTGTGACACTCATGGTGAACAATCCCCCCAGGGCAGAGGGGACAACTCATATGGAAGACACCCCTTTTGGGGGAGAGGGGGTCAACATAACCAGGGTGCTAGAGATTCTTTCCAAAAAGGCAGTCTGGAAGTCCGTGAAAAACAATTTATTAAATCCAGTACACTCTTAAGCGCTTTTCGTACGTATTATGTACGAACTTCTTCGGAGAATCCATTAATTCAAAACACACCCTTAATATAGGTTTTACAGGTCAGCTGATGTTAAGCTGATTTAATACATTTAAAAAAACAGCATCGATATTGGCTTTACTTGTTTTTTGCAATTATTATAAAAGACTATATGCCTTATATTAAAAGCTGAATTAATATTATTGTTACTTTGAAACATCACATAAATATCCAAATGCATTAAAAGTTTTAAAAATTAAACACAATCAAAAATTAAGTAACAAAAAACAACAACATATTAGTGTATAAATATATTCAAAACCTAAATAAACAACCCTGTCAAGCATTCATTGTGAATATAACATTATGAATTTCATACCTATAATATAATAATAAAATAAAATAAAATAAAATAGAATGCTACTCTCCCTAAAGAACATACTTCCTTCAATTAGACAGTATACTAAATGTATCATATTAATTGAAATAATAACACCAATTATAAAACCTTATTAGGTATAAGAAATTAATGATATTATTAATAATTTGTTATTAATTCCCTCCTTTTATTCTAACCTTTCAAGTTACATAAATATAATATATACTAATAAATAATTATTAAATGAGGTATAAACACTCCTAGAGAATGGCTAGATATTATCTGGTTAGGCTACGTAATTTTAAAATAGGCATAATGGAGCAAACGTCGTTCAAACCAGGTAAACAATAAGAAAACAATCTGATTTGCCATATCAATTCCAAACGCTCAAGTTGCAGTTCAATAGGGCCTCCTCTAATATTTGGTACCAATTGATCTAAAACCCAAAACTTAAAATTATGTCCAGGATATTCTGCAATATGTCTAGCTAGAGCATTATCAAGGGAACCTTTCTTAATATTATAACCATGCTCATATATTCTGTCTCTAAGCCTTCGGATGGTTTAGCCCACATAAAAACATGGGCATAACTGGCATTTAGCCACATAAACAACCATCTTAGAATTACAATTGTTCTTAGATTTACTTTATAGAACAAAGTCATTTATTTTAACAGAATTCCCTACAATAATAAACTTACAATAAGCGCAACTGCCACAGTCAGTCATTTTCTTTTGGCACATAATCAAGTTGGATCTGTTGTTAATACCATCCAAAAGTTGTTTAAAGTTCAAATCATGCCTCACTGTAATTCTTGGTTTAGCACCCAACTTAGATATCAAATCTTTATTTTCCTTCAAAATGTTCCAGTTTTTATAAAAAACATTTTTTAATAAAGAAAAATCAGAGCAATAGGTAAGAGTGAGGCTATATTCAAAAGGTAACTTGACATTTATCTAATTTATAATAGATAAATTCTCTAAATTGGGGCTAGTCGAAGAAGATATACTAGAAGTCACTTTCAACAATATTGGTTTATAAAACCCATTATTCCTTTTGATTTTCACCTCATCTAGAATGTTATCTAAAAAAATTACTTGGGTATGCCCTATTCAAGAACATATCCTTTAAATTCTTACATTCATCTAAGAAATCTTCAGTGTTACTAATCATTCTTGCTGCTCTAACAGCCTGACTTTTAACCACTGATTTCTTTTGATAAGTAGGATGCGCACTGGTGAAGTGCAAGAAAGTATTCGAGTATGAGGCTTTCCTAAATATTTTTGATTCAAACCTACCCAGTCGTTGATTCTTGATAAGAAAAACATCAAGATAGGCTATTTCTTTAACACTAAAATTAAATGTAAATTCTTACAATTGGTCTAAAGGGAGGATCTTCCAAGTTCTTGTGAATTTTTGGTATTCCAAAGAGAATAGGTACAACAGGGGATGGTATAATTAAATAATTTACCTCTAAAATTAAATTTTATATGAGGTATTTGGATGATATTTTCATCCTACTGGAAGGGTCCGCTCAACAAGCAGTACAACTCATTGACTATTTGAACTCAACCACTAACTTTTTAGAATTTACATTTAATTTTAGTGTTAAAGAAATAGCCTATCTTGATGTTTTTCTTATCAGGAATCAACGACTGGGTAGGTTTGAATCAAAAATATTTAGGAAAGCCTCATACTCGAATACTTTCTTGCACTTCACCAGTGCGCATCCTACTTATCAAAAGAAATCAGTGGTTAAAAGTCAGGCTGTTAGAGCAGCAAGAATGATTAGTAACACTGAAGATTTCTTAGATGAATGTAAGAATTTAAAGGATATTTTCTTGAATAGAGCATACCCAAGTAATTTTTTAGATAACATTCTAGATGAGGTGAAAATCAAAAGGAATAATGGGTTTTATAAACCAATATTGTTGAAAGTGACTTCTAGTATATCTTCTTCGACTAGCCCCAATTTAGAGAATTTATCTATTATAAATGAGGTAAATGTCAAGTTACCTTTTGAATATAGCCTCACTCTTACCTATTGCTCTGATTTTTCTTTATTAAAAAATGTTTTTTTATAAAAACTGGAACATTTTGAAGGAAAATAAAGATTTGATATCTAAGTTGGGTGCTAAACCAAGAATTACAGTGAGGCATGATTTGAACTTTAAACAACTTTTGGATGGTATTAACAACAGATCCAACTTGATTATGTGCCAAAAGAAAATGACTGATTGTGGCAGTTGCACTTATTGTAAGTTTATTATTGTAGGGAATTCTGTTAAAATAAATGACTTTGTTCTAAAAAGTAAATCTAAGAACAATTGTAATTCTAAGATGGTTGTTTATGTGGCTAAATGCCAGTTATGCCCATGTTTTTATGTGGGCAAAACCATCCGAAGGCTTAGAGACAGAATATATGAGTATGGTTATAATATTAAGAAAGGTTCCCTTGATAATGCTCTAGCTAGACATATTGCAGAATATCCTGGACATAATTTTATGTTTTGGGTTTTAGATCAATTGGTACCAAATATTAGAGGAGGCCCTATTGAACTGCAACTTGAGCGTTTGGAATTGATATGACAAATCAGATTGTTTTCTTATTGTTTACCTGGTTTGAACGACGTTTGCTCCATTATGCCTATTTTAAAATTACGTAGCCTAACCAGATAATATCTAGTCATTCTCTAGGAGTGTTTATACCTCATTTAATAATTATTTATTAGTATATATTATATTTATGTAACTTGATAGGTTAGAATAAAAGGAGGGAATTAATAACAAATTATTAATAATATCATTAATTTCTTATACCTAATAAGGTTTTCTAATTGGTGTTATTATTTCAATTAATATGATACATTTAGTATACTGTCTAATTGAAGGAAGTATGTTTTTTAGGGAGAGTAGCATTCTATTTTATTTTATTTTATTATTATATTATAGGTATGAAATTCATAATGTTATATTCACAATGAATGCTTGACAGGGTTGTTTATTTAGGTTTTGAATATATTTATACACTAATATGTTGTTGTTTTTTGTTACTTAATTTTTGATTGTGTTTAATTTTTAAAACTTTTAATGCATTTGGATATTTATGTGATGTTTCAAAGTAACAATAATATTAATTCAGCTTTTAATATAAGGCATATAGTCTTTTATAATAATTGCAAAAAACAAGTAAAGGCAATATCGATGCTGTTTTTTTAAATGTATTAAATCAGCTTAACATCAGCTGACCTGTAAAACCTATATTAAGGGTGTGTTTTGAATTAATGGATTCTCCGAAGAAGTTCATACATAGTACGTACGAAAAGCGCTTAAGAGTGTACTGGATTTAATAAATTGTTTTTCACGGACTTCCAGACTGCCTTTTTGGATTTACTAGCAGTTTTTTCATTGTTTGCTAGAGATTCTTTCTCCAGCAGACCCTAACAGCACTCCTGAGAAGCGGCCTGATTGCTTTCCTCTGGAAGCAGTCGGGGGTCATTTTCCTCTGCACCTATCAGCCTTGCATCTTATTACTACTGATGTTTGGGTGCAGAGAATAATATTCAGGGGCTACCAAATACCATTCGATTTAATTCCCAAACCCATCAAACAAATCCCCGATGTACCACCCAATCAGAGGGAATTAGCATCCTTAGAAATAGAAAAGCTGCTAAGAAAAAGAATCATCCAACCAGTTCCACCAGACAAGACAGGATCTGGGTTTTACTCAAGGTTCTTTTTAGTGCCAAAAAAGACAGGGGACTGGAGACCAATCCTGGATCTCAGCCTATTGAACAAATTTATCAAACATCAAAAATTCTGGATGGTCACGGTACAGTCCATTCTTCCCTTCCTAGGGAGGAACAACTGGATATGCTCTATAGACCTCCAGGACACGTACTATCACATAAAGATGGATCACCGCTCCCAGAGGTTTCTTCGCTTTCGGCTGGGAGCCAAATCACTTCCAGTTCAGGGCTCTGCCATTCGGTCTCTAGACAGCCCCCTGAGTGTTCACAAAATGTATGGCAGTTGTGGTAGTTCATCTTCGACTACAAGGATTCCAGGTGTTTCTGTATCTGGACGATTGGCTCCTTACCACTCCGACCAGGAATCTCCTAGTCTGCAGCCTCTCTTACACTCAAGGTCTTGCTCTCTGCTTGGGGATTACAATCAACAAGGACAAATCTCAAATGTCCCCAATGAAGACACTGGAATTTATTGGAGCGGTCTTCGACACAACATCCTGTCAAGCTTCTCTCCCACCTCACAGGCTTTTCAATATAAGACACCAAATCCAAGGTCTTCTTCCTCAGACCTATGTACCAGCATGTCTTGTACTGCAACTCTTAGGCTCCATGGTGGCTGCCATTACATTAGTACAATTGGCAGGCTGCATATGAGAATCCTGCAGTTGCTCCTTTCTGCACAATGGTCATTTCTAACTCACCCACTCGACCACATGATACATCTTGCAAACCTTTGCAGGGATGAAATGCTATGATGGATGATGCCACAAACAAATCTTTGGTGTTGACTGTTCTGTCTTCCTCAGCCCATGGCCACAGTGCCCACAGACACGTCCCTGTTAGGGTAGAGGGGCATTTCCAGGGAAATATGGTCCAAGGCACCTGGTCCGCCATGGAGGCCAATTTCCACATAAATGTCCTGGAACTGAGGGCAATTCTCTTAGCGTTCCAAGTGTTCCATGCATCCCTACCCTCTGGGACCATTGCAATTCAGTCAGACAACATGTCAGTCATCTGGTATATCAACAAGTAAGCAGAACCAGGTTTTAACCCCTGTGTCGGGAAGCCATGAGGATTTGGCACTGGATGATAGCTTCCAACTGCTTTCTTATAGCAATGCAAATTCCCATGAGTTTCAACCTTATTGCGGACAATCTGAGCAGGAACATCCTGATGCCTCATGAGTGGTCCCTCAACCCTGTAACAGCGGCTCGAATCTTTCTATGCTGGGGCAAGCCTTGCTGCGATCTGTTTGCTTCCCCCCTAAGCTACAAATGCAGAAGCTACTTTGCCCTAACCCCCGAGGGACGCTCTAATGCACAATTGACTTCCGGGCCTTCTGTATGCCTTTCCCCCATTACCGCTCATTTCAAAATTTCCCCAGAAAGCTCAGAGGTTGAGAAGCAAAATGATCCTCATTGTCCCCTACTGGCCCTGTCAAGTCTGGTTCCCGTTTCTATGGCCTCATCTTATTCACAGCCCGTGGATCCTGGATCATGTCCAAGACTTATCTCATCCTCAGGGACTGATTCATCTGAACCTCCACAGTTTCAAGCTCACAGCTTGGTTCTTCCACTTCCAATGATTGCCAGGCTGCCTGACATCCTATCTCCTATTTGTGAAATTCTTCTGGCTTCACACAAACCTTCCACCAGGAAAGTTTATTCTAGTAAATGGACTAAGTTCTCTAGTTGGGCCAAAGATCAGAACTTTGACCCTTTCTCTATACCTTTTCAAAAGATCCTACAATACCTGACTACTCTTTTACATGCAGGAGCCTCAGCATCGATGATCACTATAAATTTAGCAGCTATCACCAATTTTCATAACGGACTTGATAATTCTTCGATTATGTCACACTGCCTATGCAAGACATTTTTGAAAGGAGTATTACATGTTAAACCTCCGGTCACACCTCCCTTAGAACCCTGGGACTTGACTTTGGTGCTTTAATCTCTTACAGGTTCTCCTTTTGAGCCCTTTGATTCATGTGATTTAAAATTTTTATCATGGAAAACCTTACTTCTAGTAGCATTTACCTCAGCGAGAAGAGTATCTTAGCTGCAGGCCTTGAGTGTCAAGAGACCTTACTTGATCTTCCACATGAATAGGGTGTCCCTTGGTACTGACCCTTCTTTCTTGCCCAAGGTCATGTCTGGATTTTCCATTAACCAGTCTATTGACCTGCCAGTTTTCTTCCCTCAGCATTCTAACAGAGGTGAGTTCCTTTTGCACACCCTTGATGTGCATCGGCAGCTTCATTGTTATTTGGACAGGACTAAATCTTTCAGGAAAACAGATCAATTGTTTGTGGCCTTTGCAGGACCCAGATTGGGTAAACCTGTTTCCAAAGTGACTTTATCCTTCTGGCTTTAGAAAAGTCATTATCTTTATCTACCAACAGAATAAGCTATCCTTACCTTCCAGAATAAAGGCTCATTCTACTAGATCTATGGCTACTTCTGTAGCATTCCATTCCAGAGCCTCTATATGATATCTGCGCAGCAGCCACTTGGGCAAGACCTCATACCTTTATCTCTCATTACAAATTGGATTTGGCCTCCAGGGGACGAGCATCTTTTGGTTCTATGGTGCTCAGGAATATCCTTCGTTAGGGCCATGCAAGGGCTCAAGTAGCTGGGAACCCGTCCTAATAGTAATTAATGAACAAAGATTTTCAACATCAGATAAAGAAGTTATGTTTTACCATAACGTTCCATCTGTGTTGTAGATCTTTGTTCATTCATTACTTCCCACCCTCCTTCCCCCTGCCTGGATTCTTGGTGGACTTTAGGATCTCCTGGTTAGGGTATTTGCTCAGGCAGAGCCTTTTACTGTTTTTCTATTACTATGTCTATTATATAGGGGTGGGCAAACTCGATCTGGAGTAACTAAGAGAGGGGCATTGTGGGTAGGTCTTAGCTGAGAGTTTTTGGCTGTCGCGAGCTTGGAAATGGCCATATCGGTTCCAAGGATGGAACCGAAGTCCTAATAATAATGAATGAACAAGGATCTACAACACAGATGGAACATTATGGTAAGACATAACTTCTTTTTCCTTCTTCTTCCACTCTGCTTGTATGTAACAAGAAAAAAAAGTAAACTTATTGCCTCAGACTACAATTAGTAACTCTAGCATGGCCGAAGGCAGTTCCACTTACCCATTGCCTCAGCTCCTTAGCTGTAATGGCCACTATCACTATGGATCTGGGGTTAGACACGTCCTCAGGTGCTGTTCTAGTACCTGTTACAGGTATGGGAGAACCAAACACTGCAGGTGCAGGAGCTGTACAGAGAAAGAAATCTCTTTACAGGGACAGTAGGTTGTCCCCTGGCCCTTATCTCTATAGGGGTATTCCTAGAAAAAAAGAAGCAAAAACTTAATTACAGAGTAGATGATCACGCTGTTTCTGTATTGAAGTTACATGTTATATCTTTGGCTGAGTGTTTTGCAGTCAGTCAGTTCTGGGAGCTGTTTGCCTTTCACAGTTCTAGCACAGGTAGATCCAAAAGAACAGAGGATGAGAATTCTGACAGAGATTCTCTTAAGAAATCAATCACCCAGAACTCTGATACTTCAGATTGTTAACCTAAAGTTAATCCTAGACAAGTTTTTTTTTTTTTTTTTTCCTCATTTGCTAAGAGTGTTGCTAGATTCAGGGATATTTTTTGCTTGGGAGCAAATAAGTGCTCTCCCCAAGAACTGGGTAGATTTTATGCTATATTAGATGATGAGGTTCCAAGCTCTTGAAAACACTTTTAAAACTGCTTGTAAGGCTCCTGACTTACTGGCTACAATTCCAAAGAAAGTTGATATATAACCTGGGTCACTTCTGAAAAGGGATTGTGTGCTCAGTGGGCTTACCTGTTTAACAAATAAGATTATTATTTATTCATGACTGCCAACTGACCCTGCTGTGATAAGTCCAGCAGAAAGAGCTAACAAGGAATATATGTAGGGTTACCACCTGTCCCACTTTGAGATCCCAGTCCCTCTTTGGGCAGTTGTGTCCTGACAAAAATATTAAAAAGGGCAAATGGCCTGAGATTGTAGGACATAATTATGTCCCATATTTTATGTAATAGTTGCATAAAATAGTTATTTCTGTATCTAAAATACCTAAATGTTACAAGAAACATAATAAGCAACTAAACTGCTACAAGAATAAGCTTTTATTTAGGAAAAAAAGTTAAGTTATATCCTTTGTACTGACCGTGGGTATGTGTCGGCCTGTAAAATCTGATGTGTGTCCCGAAAATGTCCCACTTTGGCCATTTGAAAAGGTGGCAACCCTAAATATATGGCTTCCTCTGACTCGGTACACTATGATAAAAAAAGGCAAGTGATTAGACAAACAAGGTAAGACTGTTTATTTCTAATATGTTAGCCTTTAGGATCTTGAATTATCAGGGCTATATGTGGAAGTTTGTGTTAAATGTTCTTTTAGTTTGGATGGATTTGCTGCTTCATTGTCTCCAGAGGGCAAGTCATATCTGAATCAGATTGTTTCAGTACATGCTCTGAGAAGTTTGTATGATAGTGCTAACACTGTGTTTAGAGATTCTGCTTCTTTTGTGGTGTTGAGAAGATTTGTTTGGTTATGTAATCGTAATTTTTCTGATTATTTGAAGTCTGAAGTTATTAATTCTAAACTTAACATGGATCTGGTATTTGGGCCTGTGGCTACACAGATCCTAAAAAAGTGAGGTGACAGAAGTAAATTGATGCATGGAGTCTCTAAGATTTTCTAGGTACCTAGGTTCTACCCTAACAAAGCCACTTCTCAATCCTTTAGACGTCAGAACAAACAGAAATCCCATACTAATAACAAGCAGGCTCCCAAAAGAAAATGGTAAAAGGGTAACACTTACAAAACAAATAAAAGAAGTAACTCTCCCTAAAAGTTTCAGCTAACAAATGACTATACCAGGAATCGGATCAACCTACCCACATCATCTCTTTCACCAGTTTCCCTACCACTCGTACATTGAATGAGCCTTATCCCGTTAACCTGAGGTCAGATGATTTCAGACAGGTGGGTGCTGAAGGTGATTCAAGAAGGATTATATTGGCAGTGGGCGGACTCCCCTCCTCCTCCTTTCAGGGTAATTCCCGCACATCCAAACCAGACAGACCCATTTCCACCAGTGCTACAACATGTTAGAAACAGGGGTCATAGAACCAATACCTGCAAATTACATGGGCAAAGGATGTTATTCTGGGATATTTTTTGTACCAAAGAAAGAGCAGATGTAGAGACCTGTGTTAGATTTGTCTTTTCTCAGCTTTTATGTGAAAGTTCAAAATTGAAGATGTTGACCTTCAATCAGAATTTGCAATACTTCCAGTCCATTGTCTTATGGTAACACTGAATCTCAAAGATGCTTACCTTCACATACCCATTGCTCACAGTTTCATGGAATTTCTAAGGGTTGTTGTATCTGGATCACATTATCAGATCTCTGCATTACCTTTTCTGATCTCCACTGCACTTTGAGTGTTTACCCCAGTGGTGGCTCACTGCAAGCTGCAGGGCATCCAAATTTTTCCTTATTTAGAGGACTTGCTTATTTCTGCAGAATCTTTTTCCAGATGTTTGGAGTCCTTACCAAAGGTGTCCAACTTCCTGTAATATCTGGAATTTCACTTGAATCTGCAAATGACTTGTCTAACACCCTCTCATGAAATTGCCTTTTAAGGATGTCTGATACATACACTCAAGCAAAAGACCTTCCTTCCAAAGGAAAGGTTAATAACTTACCAGCAGATCTGAGATTTTTCTCAATAGCTTCAGGTTCCTGCAAGAGAATCTCTGAAGATTCCAGGCCTCATGGCATCTATGATCCTCATGATACCATTTACCAGATTACACAGGAGAAAGATCCAGTGGTACCTAAAAAATTCTTGGACCCAGCCCTTATACTTTCAGATTCCCACACTGGAGGGATCAAATGACTCTTAATCCAAGGCTTCCTTTTTCTCTTCCAACTTCAGTTCAACTTGTCAAGAGAGACTCTTCAGGTTATACTGGAGGTGCAGCTTCAATGGTAATAAATGTTCAAGGTCTGTGAGACTCTTCAGACAGGACAAAGTACATGAACATCAAAGAAATGCTGGCAGTGATTCATGCTTTAAAATCTCCACATCATCTATGGGCTCTGGGCCCTTTGCAGATGGCTATACACAACAACACAGTGATATGGTATTTCAACAAACAAGGGGGTACAAGGTCATACTCTCTTTGCTGGTTGGCAATGATGGCTTGGGAATTTGCTCCTCAGCATTCTCTGACTCTTCAGGCCCTCTATATTTCATTACAGCAAAACATAGTGGCACTCAAACTCAACAGATCCTGGACAGACCCTCAGAGATAGAACCAATACCTGCAAATTACATGGGCAAAGGATGTTATTCTGGGATATTTTTTGTACCAAAGAAGGAGCAGATGTAGAGACCTGTGTTAGATTTGTCTTTTCTCAGCTTTTATGTGAAAGTTCAAAATTGAAGATGTTGACCTTCAATCAGAATTTGCAATACTTCCAGTCCATTGTCTTATGGTAACACTGAATCTCAAAGATGCTTACCTTCACATACCCATTGCTCACAGTTTCATGGAATTTCTAAGGGTTGTTGTATCTGGATCACATTATCAGATCTCTGCATTACCTTTTGGGATCTCCATTGCACTTTGAGTGTTTACCCCAGTGGTGGCTCACTGCAAGCTGCAGGGCATCCACATTTTTCCTTATTTAGAGGACTTGCTTATTTCCGCAGAATCGTTTCCCAGATGTTTGGAGTCCTTACCAAAGGTGTCCAACTTCCTGTAATATCTGGAATTTCACTTGAATCTGCAAATATCTTGTCTAACACCTTCTCATGAAATTGTCTTTTTAGGATGTCTGAAACATACACTCAAGCAAAAGACCTTCGTTCCAAAGGAAAGGTTAATAACTTACCAGCAGATCTGAGATTTTTCTCAATAGCTTCAGGTTCCTGCAAGAGAATCTCTGAAGATTCCAGGCCTCATGGCATCTATGATCCTCATGATACCTTTTGCCAGATTACACAGGAGAAAACTCCAGTGGTACCTAAAAAATTCTTGGACCCAGCCCTTATACTTTCAGACTCCCACACTGGAGGGATCAAATGACTCTTAATCCAAGGCTCCCTTTTTCTCTTCCAACTTCAGTTCAACTTGTCAAGAGAGACTCTTCAGGTTATACTGGAGGTGCAGCTTCAATGGTAATAAATGTGCAAGGTCTGTGAGACTCTTCAGACAGGACAAAGTACATAAACATCAAAGAAATGCTGGCAGTGATTCATGCTTTAAAATCTCCACATCATCTGTGGGCTCTGGGCCCTTTGCAGGTGGCTATACACAACAACACAGTGATATGGTATTTCAACAAACAAGGGGGTACAAGGTCATACTCTCTTTGCTGGTTGGCAATGATGGCTTGGGAATTTGCCCCTCAGCATTCTCTGACTCTTCAGGCCCTCTATATTTCATTACAGCAAAACATAGTGGCACTCAAACTCAACAGATCCTGGACAGACCCTCAGAGATATGTACCAGGACTTGATGCAGATGCGAGGGACACCTCAAGTAGATCTATTTACCTCCTTACAAAACAGACAACTAGAAAAATTCAGTTTGAATAACCCTTGCAGCCAAGCATAGAAGACAGAAGCTCTATCATTCCCTTGGTTGAGAATGTCCCTATATGCTTTTCTACCCTTTCCAATGATTTCATTATGAGTTACTTCTAAAGAATAATAAAGAATCATCAAAATCATTGTGGTGACTCCCCTTCTTATGGAATTAGCCAAAGGCAGTTACTAAAGACTTCCTTACTGGATCTATTCATACAGCACAAGGGAAGTTTGACACACTCAGACATCAATTAACTACAACTGATGGCCTGGATGTTTGAATTTTAATGCCTTATAGGCTCATTTTTCATGAAGAAATGCAGCAGGTACTAAAGGAGGCAAGAAAAATTGCAACCTGAAAGTCTTACGTTGTATATTGTATGAAATATTCTAGTTGATGCCTTGCTAATCACAGGGGTCCCAAAAGGGAAGTAGTACCACTGGTTCACAAGTATTTGTGTGAGCTACTTATAATAAGACATTTTGTATGCTTCCATCAAGGTGCATTTTGCAGCCATCTCACTTGTCTTACTATGGACCCCCCCTCTTTCTTCTATGTTTGTAGTCAGACAGTTTCTGAAAGGAGTTTTTTACATGAGACACCCTCACAAGCAAATTCCTCCACCTCCTTTGGATCTCAGGTTTGTTCTAGAAAACCTAACATTAACTCTCTTTGAACCAGCCTTTCAGGCTGACTTGCAGATCGTTACTCATAAAAATGTTTTACTTGTTGCTCTGACATCTGTAAGGCGAGTGTCTAAGTTGCAAGCTGTCATGGTGGGTGGATCCTGTCTTATTTGTCACAAGGATAGTGTTGAATTACACACTAATACTTCATTCATGCCTAAAGTTGTTTCTGAGATTACCTTGAATTAACCCATTAATCTCCCAGTTTTCTTCTACAAGCAAAAAACAAGGGACAATAGATTCTACTCATATTGAATGTGCACAGGCAGCTCAGGTACTACCTTGACAGAACCAAGTCCTTTACAAAGTGGAAACAACTGTTTTCCTGTTTCCTGTTTCCTGTGCTGGGACTAAGAAAGACCACCCCATGTCTAAATAGACTATATTCTGATGGTTGTCCTTTACTATAATTTTTTTGCTATTCCCACTATGGTATAAACTATTCCAGGCAAAGGTAAGGCACATTCTACCAGGTCCTTGTCCTGTTTGATGGCATGCTGGCAAAGGGTGGACTCTAGAAGTTTTCTAAAGACATCAACTTGGTCCTCTGTTCATATCTTCACAAAACATTACAAACTGGATTCCTTCCCTATGTCCAAGACAGGCTTTGCAAGGACCATTCTTGAGGGGATCCTGGACTCTTATCCTTCCTTCCCCCAGGTAGGGTAAGTTTTGTGAACTGACCCATAAGTTACTGCAGCATTGCGAATAAAGAACAGAGTACAGTTGTGTAAGACCTACTTACTCATAATAGTAGATATTCACATATCTTCACCACTGCAGTAGCCACACCCACTCTTCATCCCCCTTTGTAGATAATTGAGATGAGATGCAACCTTTTCTAATGGTATTTGTTGTTTGGATGATTTTCATGCTGATTATTAATTGCTGGCTCAGGATGAATCTTCCTTTTTGCTGCAGTAAAATCCTGAAGGTTTACCTCATTCTGGTTGCTGATATGCTTTCCTTCAAAAAGGGTGCAGCCTATTAGCAGCCAGAGTGAATGAGAGGGAGGGGAGTTCAAACTTTGGCAAGCTATCTCGGTGCTGTGTCCTTGGCAGGACACTACCCATAGGTTGTTGCAGCAGTGAAGAATTTTGAACATCTACTATTATATGTAAGTAGGCCGAGAAGCATAGCTATGGTGGAGTGAAGGGGGGCAGCTGCCCTGGGCACAAAGTGTTAGGGGGAGAGATTGGCCAGTCCTGATTACTCTTTATTGGCTACTGTTTTTTTTAAATTCTGGTGTTGCACTTGTGGTCAAAGCTGAGTGTTGTAACACTTCTTGTGTAGTCTAAACTGTAGCAACTGTCTGTTATATTTGTAGTAAGCAGTTTGCTACAGTTTAAAAGAAAACAATGATATTTTAATAAATCCTGAGAGCTGTAGTGGTCCATGTATGGTATAAACTGCAGCAACCGCTTGCTACATTTGTAGCAAGCAGTTTCCTACTGTTAACATAAAAAGTCTTTTTTTAATTATTTTCTTTTGTGTCATTTCAGTTGAGGAAGATGGGTCGATGACAGGGTGCAGAAAAATGCAGTTCAGGATTTCAGGAGACCCTGGTACAGGCTCATGGCATTTTTTGACATACATTTCAGTTTCAGACTTTATATCCCAAATCCTGTTATTGTAGTAACTTTCTGTGTATATAAGAGCAATATTTAAAATATGTCTCTATTTTAGGCTTTGCCCAAGTTTCTTGCACTAAGAGGTTGAGAAGCATGGCTGCTTGGCTCCTGCACCAGATTTTTTTTTTTTTGCTTTTCAGTTGAAGAACTGGGGGGGCATGAATCTGGCTACCTGGTGCCAGTACAAAGAGTGGACCTTTGATCTTCAAATGAAGAGCTGGGGAAGTGGCACCATTACAGGAATTAGCCCTGGGCACTAAAAAGGCCATCTAAGCACATGAGTAGGGCTTTATGATGCTGCTGTAACATTCTAAACCTTGCCACTGACTATATTTTATAAAAAGTCACTATGTGAAATTAACTGATCCATGACATAAAGTGCTAATGTAAAATATTTTACAGATATGCATGCCACTAATATTAGAACTACCCTAAAACCCTGTCCCTCTTAAAAATTTCTAGTAAATCACTAAGGATTACAATCAGCCAATAATGACAGACATTATAGTTGCATACGCATTATTAATCTCTATAACAAATAAGTAAAAAAAATACATCACCTGAAGTACTGATATAAAAAAATTCTACAAATACATCCCTTGTTTGATTTTCTTGCAAATCACTGAAGAATACAGTCAGTCAATGACAGGTATGAGAATTTCATAGTTCTTACTGTTCCAAAAATATGTTGATGCAAAACCTGTTAAAGTGAATTAAAAAAAAACAGCTTCTGAAATATGAAAGACTGGCATTTGTAGTAATGTAAGTTAAACCACCTTCTCCTTTCTTTAGCATGACCAGAGGAATAACTGGAATGGAGCAAATAGGGCCCCAAGTACAAGGTGTTAGGGGGTGTGATCAGGAGATGATGACTGATCAGTACTGTATGTACTGTAGGGGGGTGTGATCAGGAGATGATGACTGATCAGTACTGTATGTACTGTAGGGGGTGTGATCAGGAGATGATGACTGATCAGTACTGTATGTACTGTAGGGGGGTGTGATCAGGAGATGATGACTGATCAGTACTGTATGTACTGTAGGGGGTGTGATCAGGAGTTGATGATTGATCAGTACTGTATGTACTGTAGGGGGTGTGATCAGGAGATGATTGATCAGTACTGTATGTACTGTAGGGGTGTGTGATCAGGAGATGATGACTCATCAGTACTGTATGTACTGTAGGGGGTGTGATCAGGAGATGATGACTGATCAGTACTGTATGTACTGTAGGGGGGTGTGATCAGGAGATGATGACTGATTAGTACTGTATGTACTGTAGGGGGGTGTGATCAGGAAATGATGACTTATCAATACTGTATGTACTGTAGGGGGGTGTGATCAGGAGATGATGACTGATCAGTACTGTATGTACTGCAGGGGGGTGTGATCAGGAGATGATGACTGATCAGTACTGTATGTACTGTAGTTCCAGTATTCATTTCTTTACCAGCATTTCTGAATGCCAGTACAGAAATTAATACTGCTTTTGTGGTCAGACTAGCAGATACGTTGTAGCAAAATGCTTGCTACAAATATTGCAAGTGACTTGCTACAGTCTTAAAAGTAGATTTTTCCTCACCAAACTGAAAGTTGAAGGGGGTGTAGGAATGGGATCTGAGTTCTGGTTTGTTTCTTAGGACCTTAGGCTAGAAGTGCCAGCAATATCAGAACTGAATTTTTTTCTGTTCCTCAACTTATAGTTGAGGGGTGTCAGACTGGGGAACAGCACTGAGCACAATATGAGCCAGGTATGACTCTGCTATCTCTCCATTTAGTTTTATTTATTCCCTGATGTAGATATACATATCTTGTTCTAGTGTTGGCTGAACTGTTTCACTGAGAAAAAGGAGGTCTTAGACAATGGGATACCTGAGGGCAAAGAAAGTAAGGTATAAGTCCCTCCTCAAGACTCTATATGACACTGAGTATAGGGGGAATGACTCCAGCCTTTTTTGATAGTTATGATTTTTGATGCTCAAGAGTCTTTTTATTAGGATCTTCTGAAGTCTTTTGAGTTCATAGTGAATTCATCTATTTTTTACAACCAAGAGACATATCCATGCAGCCCTTTAAATGTATTTTAACGTTCTGTGAGTTGCAGTTTTTTGCATTACCACAGGACCAAGCCTAATGGTCTCTCTACCTGCACCCATTTGACTCTTTTTTTTTTGAAGTAGTAGGTGCCAAGGATTCCCCATTTGTTCTAGTCCAAGAATCCCCAACAAGCTCAGTCACTTGTGGCAAGTCTTGTGGTACAGAGCAGGCTAGCTTTGCTGGTCCTGCAGGGTGGCCTACCCCGTCCACAGCAGGGCAGCTGCATCTCCTGCAGCAGCTTTTCCAAGCTCTGCTACAGTTGCCCTCTAAGGGAAACCCATATCTCACAATGCATCTCGCATATCACAGTGTAGGCTCACTAAGCTATAGATCTACATCCTAGGTACTCAGTGCTCCTGCTAGGTATCATATTTGTGGTGAGTTCAATGTACAGAACAATGCCGTTGAACTATGTATTTTGACAGAACAAACTAAGGTCATGATAAGGTGAAGTGCTGAGGACAAGATAAAGTACCACTTACTCGCATCCTCTCCTTCTAGTCACTAAAGATGCCAGAGTCACTATTCAAACTAGGGTCACCTGTGACATACGGTGGGTTGCATTTTTATTCCTGAAGTGGATGAGGCTTCTCTACACATTGCCGAGTACAAACTGCATGAGGTTCTATCTGGTCAAGTTCAGTTCTCCAATGTTGACCGATCTGATTACTGCATTTCACAAGAAATCACTGTAGAAGTGGACTTGAACAAGCATGAAACAATTAAGTTTGACATCTATATTACTGTGTGGGCCATTCAGCCACTCATTGCAGCTTTATATATTATTCATCAGTTTCTTTAAATGACCTCAGTACTACCCTTCCAAGTGTTTGAGATCATATGAATTTTTGCTGAAAACTGAACAGCTTTCAGTTTAAAGTTTCGATCTGTTAAATTTTCACATAAAAGTTAAATGCTCTAATCTGCAGACTCATGAGTTACAGTTTTGCATGAGTACATACCACAGGTCATCATAATTATCAGCTGTTTGTGATTTGACTACATATGTATGCATGTGTGTGTGTGTGTGTGTAGCTTTTGGTTGGGAATTATTATATTCATTAAATGAAAATTACAATCGTGATCTTGCAAACATATTTACACTATGAATTTCACAAAATTACTATGTTTGACATTAATATTACTGATAACCAATTACTCAAAAGGCTAGCTTGGAAATATTTTAACTAAATGGTTCATAATTATGTTGGAACTTAAGAATGTTGAGAATTGTATGAACATATAATGGTCACATCTGACTTTTACAATGTGGTTTAATAATATAATTTAGATATCCATTCATTTGATGGTTTGTTTACTGCTTATTACTTTTGACAAATGTGCCTTTTCTAAACTCTGAAATATGCCAAGATAGCATTATTTTATAAGCACATTCAAAATAGCTTGACACTTGGAAATATCCTGTGAAAGAAGTGTGGTCACTTTGTACGGTGGGAACTGCTGTGTTATTTTTATTTGTACTTTACCTTTTCCACAGCACTTCACCTTAACATGACCTTTGTTGTTCTGTTAAAATATATAGTCCAAAGGCATTGTGCCCTGCAGAGATTACTTAATCATCACAGTTTTTTTCAGTCTCTTTCTCTGAACTCTTATCAGTAAAACACAGACTAACATATCTGTAAAGGGATTTATTTTAATGTTGAGTTTTGAAAAGATTGAAGTGTTGCTCTATATTCTACACTCAGCAAATTATTTTTCACAAGTGCACCAGAAGGGGAAAAACAGGGCTTAGAAGAATAAAAGTACTGAATGCTTGCTTTTATACAAATTGCATTACCCAAATTTTATTCACTGTAGGTGCCCTCTTTCTTTAATGCATTTGATTGAATGAGTGGAGAAAACAAGCCATCTCATTAGAAAACCTGAAAACTAAAGATTGATAGATGAAGGAAATGTTATCAGAAAGCTTATACAGTATAAGAGCAAGTCAGTTCTTGTATAGTTCACAAAAATTACAAGCCCTGTTAAATTGACCTTTAAAGGAGGACTGAAAAAATCTAAAAGTTTATCCTTGTGCATTTTAAAAAGTTAGTATTTAAAAAGAAAAAAAGGTTTAAGTACAGCTTTTTATAGAAATGCAATGCACTACTTTTAAAACTAGTGAGCAAAATTTCCAAATGATTTTAGGTCTTGGGGTAGGTTGGGAAGAAAAAACTGAGTAACTAGAGGAAGTTCTCTTTTCCAGGGTGGGGAGATGGTAACAGTAATAAGAACACAAGTTTCAGATGAACATAGCAAATGCCAGGGATGCATCAAATATTCAAGCATATAAGCAGAGGTACTTCAAATGATGCTCTCTTTTTGAGTGGAAATATGGCCAGTTAATGTCTATGCAAGCAAGTTACATCACGAAAAACAAGAAAACACTTTTTCATTCAATCTGTTAATGCTATGATGCCCCAAATTCAACAATGGATATAAACCCATGTTGCTCTGTTGATTACAATGAGAAAATGTTAGAACATTTTTATTTTCATAAAACATTGATCCACCTAATGAAATAGTATGTCTTACTAACCAAGGCAAAGAGAGGAAGACAGTTTCTGAAGAAATCCTAGAACTTGAAAGCAGACGGAGATAAGTTAAATGCTACAGGGAGGGAGAAGATGGAGACATGAACAGAAAGCAAACAACTTAAAATTATCACTCAATTTTTAGGTTAAATGATTTACACATTTTGTGTGAATGTATGTGTGTGTGTGTGTGTGTG
Organism: Protopterus annectens; assembly: GCF_019279795.1. Taxonomy (NCBI): domain Eukaryota; kingdom Metazoa; phylum Chordata; order Ceratodontiformes; family Protopteridae; genus Protopterus; species Protopterus annectens. Next base: position 396,240,320 of record NC_056735.1, read on the forward strand.
TGTGTGTGTGTGTGTGTGTGTGTGTGTGTGTGTGTGTGTGTTCATTTATAGATAAAATCCTTGCAAAAGTCAGTCCAAAAATAACATTATCTGAAGTATGCTGGACTATAAGCATACCATTCCGGCCTGAAAACAAGGAATGTGTTCCATAAGGAATGCGTTCCATTAAATACCTAAAAATCACAAGGAGCATTTATAAGTAATTTATAATATTTGTTTTAAGAATAAGTAATCCTAATTACTTCTCTGTTTCCCCATTTGTTGAAAATATTCTTCTGCGCTAAACCCCCTCACCGAATTTTTTCCACCAAGTCCAGTGGAATGCTACAAAATATCTTTCAAGAAAGGGGTAACAATGTATTTCTGTGAAACACTGAGAAAGGAGAGAGAGTTTTGATACATATATCACAAAAAGGGACCCTCATAGCAGTGGCCAGACTTGTGAGTGCATCTGAAAGATTTCATGCAGGCAGTCTGTCAGCAGTCCATTTGAATATTATACTTTGTAAGTCTAAAGCTGAGGTTGATATTAGGTGACCGAAAGTGCAATTCTCGTAAAAAAAAAATACACTTCATCCACTTGTTAGCTTTTAGTTGATCCATATATACTGCAGCTACTATGTTTCTCAAGAGGCGTTGGTGCTACTGTGAGTCACTAACTTTGTGTGCTAAACTACAAGATGAATTGAATTACACTTTAGTTTGGGATTATTATACATACATTTATATTTTAATAATAAGGTACAACATGCAAACACATTGCAGATGGTTTCATAACTGCCTTGTTTTTACTAGAAGAGGCTTTTGGTTATAACTGCAGTAAGGTAGTGTCCAGCATGGTCAAGTTATGGGCTTAGTTAAAGGGTTTTGTTCATTAGGTATTCTCTAGATTATACTGACACTAAAAGCTATTTACATTTGGGTGTCTCTATCAGTGCACTTTATCATAAATTTATACTGAAGGGAAATCGAAGATCAATAATTCCAAACAGCCAAAGCTTAGTTCATCTTCTAATATCCTGAAAGTCTCCATTCCAATGAGTGAGCCGTTGGAGGCATTTGTGTCTCAGCTTTAAATGTAAGCATAACTAGATAACATTTGTATAGCAGTGTGTACTAATCTCATGCATCAAAAGATCTACCCGAATGTACATCTCAGATAACAATTCATAATGCTGATTCTCCGTAGCATATTATTTGACATGGTTATCGGTTTGGAGAGAAAAGTACTCAAAAACCATTACATATATTTCATCATTCTTTGGTGATCAGTAATCCCAGAACTGGTACAATATAAAGCCTTGGATAATTTTGTTAAATACTCAAAGGCTCATCTATGTTGTGCATATTATAAATGAACACCAACACACTTAAGGCAGTTGATGTCATAGTAGGAAATTTTAGGCTGCTAAGTGAGCATCACACACCACACTGATTTGATTCCAGACATTTCTGCTGCTGGTACTATAAAACTATTCGGTTTATCCCACACATTGCTTAGGCACTATATGTCTGTTTTTGTAGTGCTAACTGTAGAGGTGGCTGTTATCATTGTGATATGAGCTGCAAACAGTTGCATTCATATATTACATGCTTCTGTAGCTCCTTTTAAATGATACTATCAATATTTTAAACAAGCTGTCAAATAAAACTTGGCAGATGATGCAGAGGGTGAAGAAGATATGAACCATTTCCTGTAGTCCAGTGGTCCAGGGTTTGATTCCCTAACACTATGTTGTCTGTGTGACTCTTGACTAAGTAATTTAACTTGATAGTACTCCTGGACAGACTCTGAAAAAAGTCCATGGAGATCAGTGCTCTACCTCGATATAGAAGTATACATAAAATAAAATAAAATAAAATAAAAGGATATGGTAACAGTTAAGGTACCCACTGTGTGGAAGTGAAGTACCAACATGGCTTTATGAAGTCATGAGGAAATTGAAGTTTTACAAATTAATGCCTTTATAGCAATACCACATTTAATTTTTTTTCTTTTACTCTACAGCCTTGAATTGAGAGGGTAAATTGCAGGCAGATGGCCTAGTCATGGGCAGGATATTCTTTATATTCTTCCCTGCCCACCATGCAGAAGTCTCAGCCCAAAATGATGAGTTTGTGAACCATTTCCTAGGACAGAAGGAAACATTTTATAAAATCTAGCAGAGGATGCGCCATGTATAAAATAATCTCTTGAAATGTGGAGGTGTTCACACCCTATTAAGAAGAAGCATATGTTTCAGAAGCTGAAGCTAGAGAAAGGATACACAATGTTACTTCAGGAGACAAAATTAAAGGTCAAAGACACAAACAAATTTAAAGGCAAGTACTTTGGGGAAATTGTCACAGACTATAAGATAGGGGTGAAAGATAGGCGGCCTCCTCTTTAATACTATGCTTATATTATGTACTGAAAAGATCAAAACTTGCGCAAAGGGAAGATGGATTATCTGTGGAGGGACACTTACAGTACAAGTAAAAATTGGAAACATATATACTGCCAATAAAGATGACTCAGTCTGTTTTCAGAACAGGATCATTATCAGCAAGTAATACCAGGAGATTTAACTGTTAGAAAATACAACGATAAATGGAAAATCCAAAAAAAAAAAACAACTGTAGGCAAGAATTGTTAAGGAGGCAATGGAGGATAATGAAGAAGAGAAGAGATGGATATATTTTGGTGGGATGGAATTAAAGCAACAGTAAGGGACAATATTATGTCAGAAGACGGCAAGCATACCAGGCAATGCTAAGATGAAAACTTTACAGCAATGCTTACATAAAATCAACAGCCAGAAAGATCAATACGTTAAAATGTCAGTCAGAAAGGACATCCCATTTTGTAGTTCAGTGCTAAATGCATAAGAATAGGGGACATTTGTGGTTACAGGGGAAGAGAAACATGAAATGTATAGCATGGTCCTTTAAAGAAAGCATCAGGAAATTATATATTTTGGAGCTGATGGAGACTGAGGGAATAAAGATAATGGGCACAGACAGATTTGGCAATGACTGATTGTGTGCCATTTAAAGATTTATACAAACACGGGAAATACAATAAAATCTAGTTTCAAAATTTAATGCAGAGAAAGTTATTAAGTGAGGAATATCAGAAAAGTCTAAGAATTTTCATACTAGATAAAGAAGTGGGAACAGTTATAAGAGATAATAAATAAGGAGAGATAGTCAGGGCCTGATGGATTTCCAATGGAATTTTAAATGTGTATGGATTCAGAGATAATTAAAACTTTGAAAAAGTTATATAACTCATTCTTAGATATTATGCAAGTACTCCATTTATGGAATATGTATGAATAATTCTGGTAACTTTTCTTGTTATAGTTTTGCAATGTTTGGCAGCAACCCTTTTTACTTTCTGTTGCCTAAGCAGTTGTGCTGAAATATTTTTGAGCTCTGAAATTATTATCAAAAAAACAGTTGCTTAACAGCAATCTTTTTATACTCATGCATATTATCTACATACTCTGTTATTATCTCTTTAGCACTGCGGAGTTGCACCTCTTCTTGTTCTGCACAATTCTCCTTATTCTGCAATACTTGCACCTTTGTCAGCCCTTCTAAATAATTCTTGTTACTTCTTAATCACATCTTTTTTCTTTTATTTCTACCATATTTGTAATGCCACTTTCATTTTCTCCCACTCAGTAGCTATAGCTTGTAAAGAAATTTCTGTTTCCTAGTAACTCTCAAATAATTTCCACTACTCATTCATTAAATTCCTCTCTTTCTAATGGTTAAAGGGGGAACTGCCAATGCCTCATTTTATTTTGTTACCTTACATTTATAGCTTAACTGTTATTGGCACATGATTTGAAATAGTTATTAGATGTATGTCAAGCTTTCAACTAAATGCACATGTTCCTGTGAAATATAATTTCTACTAGTTTAGCCCAGTTTTTGTACCTTGAAAATAATATGTAAATTCTCATTGAGTTTCTACTGTTGAATTCATGTCTTCCATATCAAATATTTTCAAAAATTCTTCAGAAAGCTATCTGCATTTGTTACATTTTCCTTTCTAGGTCCTGCAGATATATCTTCACTGTTGCAAATCAAATTCCAGTCCCCACCCCTAAGTAATATTCCCTGCTGAAAGCTGATTATTTCTCTCATAATTTTCTTAAGCTCCATAATAGCCATTTTATGTGGAATATGAATGTATGCCAGTGTAATCCTCACCTGCCAGTGCTCCTTACTACCACAAATCAACCATTATCTTTTTCCCTCTTCTATCTCTAGTGCAACTCCTCTAGCAATTTTTATATGTACTGCCCTTTTTCTCTGTCTCTGATACTATGCTGAATATCCCTCTTAAAATCCTTTCTTTGTCAAATTTACATGTTCACTTCTTTCTAAATTGTCTCATGTAGCATTGCTATTAGCACTGTGTATTTTTAATATAATTTAAAACTTTTTCCTTTATGTCTATTCCTATGAGGCCATTCACATTCCAAAATAATGACAGTAATGCCATTATGCTATTAAGTTATTATTACTACCTATTATATATGACAGCTTTCAGCTTTTTAAGATATCTAGTTCCAGCTTTTGTGTTACATGCACTCACTAATGTTTGACAGGTTGATCTTTTATGCAATTATTTGTTGTCATTTCTATTTGAACCCATGCCACATTTTACAAGAATTTTTGTTTTAATGAAAACTCTATAAAAACACCCCTAAAATACCCCAGTAACCTGTTAACTTAAAACAAACACAAAATACTATGCACATCTTTACATAATGAAGTTTCACCATCCTGATAGGAAAATTACCCCAGATCAGCAGCTGCATACACAGGCATTACCTAACCTGAAATGAATTTTATCCAGGCTAAGATGCATGTTATGGTCTGTGCTCCTACTTATACTATATCCTGTCAGTTCTTGTCTTATCTTTTCCTCCCCTGGTGTGAAAAAAATCCTTGTATACTCTCAGAAAACATTACCTTTTAACCTTAAAAAAGTGCTTGTCTCTTATTGCCTGCCCTTGTAGTCAGTTTGTCTGCACAGAAATATAAGAACAAAATGGTCATCTTTCCTCAGCTACAGACCTCTCAGTTCATACTGAACATTTATTTGCTAAAGGAAAATATTTTTTATTATATTCAGTGTTGTCTTACTTACATGCTTACATACACACACACACACACACACACACACACACACACACACTTATTAGATTAAGCCAAAGGCGTTAATCCCGACATTCAACTATTAAAAAGTAAGAGAATACATATAAACTCTACATATATTACAGTCTGTACACTTTTACACTCCATTCCCACTTCAACAACTCAGAAGGACAGCATATTAACTAAAACATGCTTTTGTCCAGCCTTTGTTCTCTTTTTACATTGTAATACCTACATTTCTTAAAACTTAAAAATGCACTTGTGTACTTTACTATAGTATCTTTATCACATACAACAATAACTGAAATGCTTTACTATATAACATGCAATTTATATCATGAAATGTTTTATAAATGCTGTTAACAAAAATTGTTTTACTTATAGTTACTTTTTCCCTTTCCTTATAGTGTCCTTCCAAACATTAATGACATGAAGTCATGTGTACGCTTTTCAGTCCCTCATAAGTTTAAGTAATTCAGCAAAACTCCAACCATTCTACTTTTTCTTGTAAAGCTATACTTCACAAATGTGATTGATGCTTTAGAATCTCACGCTTATTTACTAATTTCAGTGTTGCTGGCGTTCCTCCTGTTCATCTCCATCTCCCAACCATACTCAAGTTCAAGTCCAGAGTGCTCTAAATTTTTTTAGACAACTGCTGTGCTCTTGCCTGTTCCTCGAGCGTTTTCCTTTTAACTTCAGAAAAGGTTTCACTAGCTAAGTCTCTCTATGAGTTTTATTATCAGAGGAATGAAAAGAGGAATTCCTTTGTGTTGGTGGCTCAATTTTTGTTGGAAAACCTTTTGCATGTCATCCCTAACCTGTTCTGCATCAAAAAATTACTTTGATCCTCTAGGAAAAATATTCTGAAGAAGCTGGATACAGCAACTTGAATCTCACATCTGCCTTTCAACATTCTTAATTGATGTGATAAATTTGCTTCTCTTCTGTATGGCGTACAATGAATAATCATTTTTCACAAATACTCTACAGTCTCCACTTTTTAATACTTTGCCCTTCTGCTTCAGTTTTGTCAGGATCAACTCTTTCTGCTGGTATGATTGCATATTTATTTATACATATCTTCTCTATTTTCTCATGGCCAGGTTTGGAGCATACACACAATGTGTCCTTTCAATTAACAAATCCTACTGTGGAATACCAGTCCATGTGCTTATTTATGCTTTCATAAAATTAATACAGTCTGTTCCTTCCAGTTTCTCTGGTACAGCAGAAAATCTGAGGTTTTCCCTACATGATCTGTCCAAATTTCTACCATTTTTGAAATATATCTTCTCAAAGAGCCTCATACCCAGCCAGCCTTTTCTTCATTCTCACCTCTGACTTTTTCAGTTTTATCAGTTTATCTGAGTAGCAGTTTAAAGCTTCTTCTATTTATCCAGCCTTTTTGTTATTTGAGTTGATATACTCCTTTGATATTCTTTTTATTTTAATCAGATCTGTGCACATCTGATTTACTTATTCCTCTAGATTACCAGAAACCATGTCTTGCACCAAAGCTAGAACTTGAGCTACTTTTTGCTGAACAGCTACAATATCTTTCTCAGTAGGTGTTTTCTCTTTACTTTTTGTAGTTGATTTTCTTTCAGACTCTCTAAATTTTTTCTTTGCTGGCATCCAGGCAGTGTACCTATTAGACAGTAAATGAATTTACTAAAAGTGGTACAGTTACTAAGCCTTATCTCTCAGTTTCTTTCTTTCACACAGGGAGAACTGAAATTAAGCTGATGATCAGTGTGCAGCCATCTTGGAAGAACATGCATGAATAATTCTGATTCATAAAAATAAAAGCTGCAGGCCTAGCCCAGAAAACCCTAGGCCCATTTCACTAGTGACTATGGACATCAAAATATTGACAAAAATAAAGGCA
>NC_056735.1:396254867-396304867 GCF_019279795.1 Protopterus annectens
TTTAAAGTAATATAGTAACATTTTTGTTTTACGATCATCTTCATGGTGGTTTTGGTACCCTGCTTTTTTATTTGCATCATCATATTTCGGTACCAACCGTTGGTGGCCATATTTGTGCAGTAAAAATTTTGAGAACTTCTGGCTGAAATTACCTTCAGTGAACATAAAAAATATTTAATTCTGGGCTTTGTTACCATAAAAAAAGTTAACCATAGTATTCTGAATCAGTTGCTATTGTATACAACCTCTATTTTTAAAGTTAAGCAGTTTAATTACTGTACCTCAGTTTGCCATACTTGTGTTTTTGGAGACTACTGTTACAGATAGTTGCAGTCTATGTGGTTTACAAGGCTGTCTGCAGATGTTTCGTCATTACTGCTGAGTGCGCCTCCACGTGTTTCTGCAGTTACCTCGTACTGTGCTTCTAGCTGTCAAATATTGCTCGTTCATATTTGCATGAATAATTCTAAAACCATGCTACATACATGGTATTAGAATATTTTATCTTGAAGCATTCATGATGGCAAACACAATAGTATTGATATTTGAACTCTGTCAATGACTATTTGTTAGAAATGAAAGGTGATACCTTATTTTTTTAAAGGCTTAAGCCACTCCCACTGGGAGTTAAAGGTACATACTCAAAAACTGCACTGGAGGGAATGAATTAAGGTTCTACCCTTTATGATTAAATATTTCTTTGTTCTGCAGTAATAATTCCTGAACAATAAGAGCTTATGTTCCTTCTCAACATTTTTACAATTGTAATTTTTTAAGGTTTCCACACGTAACTCATTCATCTCTCCCTTTTTCTCAGAAATAACTTGCCAGCTGTTTTATTATCTCAAGCAATGACTTAAATGGCACTTCACTATCTCAGACTTAATAAAGTTAATGCCTTTTAAGGAATGCTACTAATACTGGATGCAATACTTCAACTGAGTATATAAAATGCAACAAATACCAGTAGTATCTCACTTCTTTTCTAAAGTAACTTTAGCATGTCAAAGCCTATTTGTACTGCCTTTTTAATTCTGTCATCTACTGTGATGATTATACTAGGATTGATCTCACTTTGGCTGGCTGGCTGCTGACATCTGTAAGTTTAGGACTGTGGTCTAACTGGGTATCTTTCAAAGTTTCTGCTCTTTGTTTCATCTTATAGGTTTTTATGATTTCTTCAAACAGATTATGTTAATCTGAACTTCTTTTGAGGAGTTTTAATTGTTTGAAGCCGCAAAGTCACTTGCAAATAGATATACTGTATTTCATCTGGCATTGTTGTTGACACTGGTAACAAGATGCTTAATGAAATCATTTCCATCAGCACTTACTTGTGCCTATTGTAACCGCCATTAAAAATGGTTCTTAAGCTCAGGAAAAATCTATTAATATTGTTAACTTAGCAGAAAAACATGTGCATTTTCATAAAGTCTTTGGAAATAGCATTAGTTAATAGCCTAAATAACAACAGCTTGACTTTTTTCACCTTTTTAACTCATTAAAACCTGCTAGCAGTCAAATAGTTCTGTGTGACATTCCTGATTGCCTAACTGATGGATTACAGTTGTCTAGATATGTGAGACACAGGTAACATTAAGTGTGAGAAAATATTTTCAGTTGAAAAAGAAAGTATGTTTTTGTATTTCTTGGCCAAATTAAATTAATTTTCTCACATCTGATGTGCTTAATCATGAAAATGAATACCTAAGAACTACTGCTGTGATTAAATTATAGTGAAACAAAAGTGCTTTATCTGGTCTGTCTTTCAAATGTTACCAGCTTGAATGAGACAATTATCCTCATGCATTTAGCGGGGTTGACATAATATGGTAGAGGTTGGCATAATAGTTAAGGTGTTTACCTCACAGACAAGAGAGGCAGGGATTGATTCTCACCAATGGAAATCTGTATAGGCTTAAAATGGTCTACAGTGGCAGCTAGCTTGGTACTTAACTATGAACCTACAGGTATGATTAATACCAAAGCATGATCAGTGCTGTTGGTGTTAATGAGTTAATCCATACTGCACTGAGGGTGCTACTTTCTAACCGTGGTTAAACTTAACTTATTTAATTGTAGCTGTCTTATGTTCTTCTTTGTCTATCCCACTTTTAGCTAGGTTTGGAAAGTAATGCATTTCTTTTTTATTTGAATTTATTCTCATATCAGTGACTGTAGAGGTGGCACAAATCACTGCAGTTTGCTAATTTTAATTTAGGAAAGTAAATTCACAGCAATAAGCTATAAAAAGAATGCAAGCTAATGACAATGATATAACTTATATGTGTTTTACATTTCACAGACAGCTACATAAAACCAAGAGGCCAGGGGTAAATTATAGGTTATTAGATCCCATGTGCAAAAATGGAAAAAGGGGTAGAGGATGGATGCATGGATGGATGCATGGACGGAAGTTTTGTTAAAGCCTATTGGCCACTGAAGAACTCAATGCCCCAGATCCCATGTTGAAACTTGTCAGCCATGTAGACATTCAGTTTTTTCAGATATAAATTTAATGTGGGTTCATGTGGACTGAAAATGTGGTCTGTGATTTGCTGCATGCCTGCATGCTAATATATTAGCAACACATATTGGCTTTGTTATGTTATACTAGTACAACTTTATTGTAGCATACAGCATCCTTGTTGTCTAATAGAGTATGAGGAAAAAATGCAATTGTTTAAAGCATTGTAGAGGACCATGAATGATTCAGCAACAGGATGTCAAGGGGGGGGGGTAACTTTTGATCTCAGTTAACTGATGCAAAGTGACTGCTCATGGCAGCATAACTGCTATTTGAAAATTCTTAAACATGAAATAAGTTTTTGTTATGTTTGGTTTGATATTTAAGAAGAATGTTAAGGCATTGTGGGCAGTATACATGTGCCAGGGCAATTTTTACCTTAGTACAGCTGTCAGGAATGTATATCAGGATGAAATCCAATAAGTTTCTACCCCTTGACAGTGTTCTTAGCACTGTTTTGTGATTGATATTGTGCATGAATTCTGGCAGTTTTTTGTTAGCTTTGTTTCCATTTACTGACTAAGGCATATCTTTCCTAGTCAAGGGAGGGATAATTTAAGTAACCAAATAGTAGACTATGTTCCATTATGGGAAAGATTACCAGTTTGTCAAGGAAGTGGTAATGTTCTTTAGGTAAAATGTAAAGGTTGCAGTAACATGTTATAAAATCGATTTTGTGTCATTTATTGTAATCTGTGTGCACAATGCTTTGTGTACATAGTTTCTGAGTGGCTAGATATTTTCCAATATAGAGTTCACTTCACTGAATCAGCGAAATTCTAAGACCCAGTCCAACAATTGCTTCTTTCAAACAGGAACTTGGATTTCATACCAAACAAGAGAAATAGAGAATGGCTTTCTGGTCATTGGGAAAAGCTACTAAATCCAGTTCATGCATTGCCATTCAGGACTATTTTGCACTCATAGTCTTGACCTTCTATATTTATTTATTTATTTATTTATTTAGAGCACTGACCTACATGACCTATTTCAAGCTCAATCTGGGAGTACTGTCTTGTAAGGTGACTATAGAGTCACATATTAGGCATATAGAGGCTGAGGGAATTAAACCAAAGCCCACTGTGAACCTGTTCTGGCTCAGAAACTGAAACTTGGTTCTTGACAATCTGATCTCATCTTTGAGAATTCCCAGATATAATTTATGGCAGCCAAATGATCTTCTAAACATTTATTTATTTTTCAGGAACAAACATGTTTTGTTACATGATCTGATGAAGCTCAAATGAATGGAATTAAAGTTGGATTTTAACCTGAGGATTTTGCCTTTCATTTGTTTGGTTTCATTAATATTATTTATTTATTTTGAATGACTTGTTGAGGCCACATCAGCTACAAGCTGTTGCAAGTAAAATTCAAAAACCCAAGTTTCATGAGATCAGATAGTACACCTTGTGGTGTTTTATATAAAATAAAGGAAGATATGACTAATCCCCTGGCAGTCATTTTAAATACAAATGCTGGAAGGTGGATGCCCCTGATCTATTGTAACAGGCTGTAGCGGTGACAATTTAGCATGGAGGGTCACATCAGAGCAAAACAATTTTAGACTTGACAGCCTCATCAATATTCCCTGTAAGCACCAAGCTATAATAGAGCTTATCCAAAATGACATGAAGATATACTTCTATTAGATGTTGAATAGTATGAGTGTGTTGTGGAGAGGTCTGGCCTTTTGAATAAAGTGGCATTCTTGACTGATATCTTGGGATGATATTGTTGGATGATCTCATACAGGATGATACTAATCCTTACCTGTTCTAGCCTCCTCACCATATTAACTTACTACTGTTTCTTCCTACCACTAGCCATACTGTATACTTCAATGTTTCTATTAAACCTCTCTGTCTTTTGTTTATCTGAAACACCGCCGATATAGTAAGATAATCTTACTTATTATTATTACACTTGTAGTCAACTGTCTTAGTCACTTAACATTTCCTGTTAATGTATTATGAGTAAATTGTTTTATATTCTCAAATGTACAGTAGCAAGTCTTTCTTTGTAATGACTGTATTGGCTAATTAGTGTGTACAGTCCCTACTATGTATATATTTTCATGTTTTTTAGAACTTTTGTTCCATGGTCTCTGCTGACAATGGCTTTTACTGTCAGATGTTTCCAGTAAATACATGGAAACGAAAGAAAGGTCGCAACAACACTTGATAAAAGGCAACAAGTGTGTACTGCTTATCTCAAATTTGCTAAGGCATTTGCCACTATTTATTTATTTATTTATTGCATTTGTTTACCAGGATGGTCTACTGGGCCAGAAGTATCCATTTTTAGTGCAGGCCCAGGGAGAAAAGCTCCACATTTAAGACAGTACACATACTATATAGAGTATATAAATGAGAAACAGTTGGTAAATATTTATAGCAATTTACAAATATAATGACACTTAATATACAGTACACATAGATACATCTAGCACGATATAGATGTTATGCAGCATGTATAGATGAACAGTCATTTCATATAATTATTAGCTTACATGTGTTTATGTAGGCCTTCTTGCGGTGGGAGTAATGCAGTTACAGAAGTCAGTTATAGAGGCTAAACATTATAACATGTTTAGCTGGATATCAATGAGAGAGGTGGGATAAACATTTAATGTTATAGAAACCAAGTAAATACTTAGTATATTGAATTTATATAATGGTATAATAGTGAGAAAGGCTATATGATTGCCTGACTGTCTAAGAGTAAGTGTGAGAGGGGAGTTAAGCAGAGGGAGATACATAATGAACTGGAGGGTAGTATCATAAGAGTTAAAAGGGGGAGTTGGGAGTAGTGTGAGTAGAGGAGTTATATTATATGAGGGGGGGGTTAAGCAGAAGGCAATACAGAGTAGATGAATTATACATAAGGAAATAAAAAGTGATAGCAGAGGAGTTAGGAGGGAGGATGGGAGTAGTGTGAATAAAGAGGTTATGTTATATGAGATGTGGTTTAGCACAGGTGCATAGCCATGTTGAGGAGAGGTGCTTTTTCAGGGATCTTTTGAAGAGAGTTAATGAGCCGGTGGCTCTTAGTGTTGGGGAAGAGAATTCCACATCTTTGTGATGGAGGAGTAAAGCATTTGACTGGCTGAGAGCTTGGGTTTTTCTACATGTAGAAGCAGTTGGTTGTTGGATCTGAGAGGTCTGTTAGAATGATATACAGTAAGTACAGAATATAGAGCAGGGCATTTTGTAGCTTATATATGTTATTGTGAGCAGTGGTTAGTTGCATATAAGAGAGATAGTTAGGAAGTTCTAGACAATTTAGTCTGAGTAATGATGAGCAGTGGTGACATGAGTAAGTAGCATTAGTAACAAATGTAGCAATTTTATTATAACATGAGTCAAGTTTGGATTTCAGAAATGAGTGAATGTTAGTGAGGAGAGGGGCACAGAATAGAAGAAAGGATAATAGAAAGGAAGAGGCAAGGGATAGTCTTGCTGTTGGATTGAGTAGATATATGTGTTGGAAGAGGGAGACAACTTTTTGATGTGTTTTTTTTGATATTGGACTGAATGTACATGAAGAATTAGAGGTTTTCGTCTATGGTGACACCTAGGATTTTGTGCTAGGTACAATTTCGATGATAGTATCATTTAAGGATCGAATGGTAAAGTCCTCTTTTTGTAGGGGTGTGGTCTTTTTGAGGACAAAGTGTACCAGTTTGGTTTTTTGGGGTTCAGGGCAAGATGATTATTAGACATCCAGATTTTGGTTGTGGTGAAGGCACTTTGGGTGAGTTGGTGTAGTTCAGAGGTGGAGTTTGCAGTGCAGATGATAGTGGAGTCATCTGCATACTGAATGACTAAGCCTTGAGTGAGGGAGGTGTGGAAGTTATTGATAAATATGCTAAACAGAAGAAGCCCTAAAATGGAGCCTTGAGGGACCCCTGTGGCTATGTTTAGGAAAAGGGAGTAGGAGTTTTGCCATTTGGTCAATTGTTGCCTGTCAGTGAGGAGAAGAGAGAGAGAACCAGTTCAGGGTGTGAGGTGAGGTACCTTTTGTTAGAGGGTTTAGTTAGAAGGAGAGAGTGAGATATAGTATCAAAAGCTTTAGACAGATAGAGGAAGAGTGAGGTGACTATTTTGCCAGCATCACAGGCTCGGTTGACTGAGTCCATGAAGGATATGAGTGTGGTGGTAGTACTATGTCCTGACCTAAATCCATGTTGGGTGGGAGAGAATATATGGTTGTGGGTCAGATGGTGAAGGAGTTGAGTATGAATACATTTTTCAGAATCTTACAGATAGGTGACAGTATAGCAATGGGACAGAAGTTGGTAATATCTATGTTCAGGCCACTCTTGTGTAGAGGGAGAATGTAAGCTTTTTTCCAGATGGTTGGAACATAAGACTCTTGGATAGATCTGTTGAGAAGAATGCTAATAGGGTAGGTGACACAGCTGGCTGACATTTGCTGGAATGCAGGAGGTATGTTGTCAGGGGCTATTGTGCATGGTTTGAGTTTTAGAAGTAATTTTTTATAGTAGAGGTGGATATTGGTAACAGAGTAAAGTTGGGAATAGAGGGAGTGCAGGAATTTGCTAAAAAGTGGTTTGTGGTGGTCAGGTTGGTTGAAGTAAAGAAGGATGTTAGACTGGCTATAGTTTCAATAAAGTAAGAGTTGAAGGTTGCAGCAATTTCATTGGCTGTTTTATCTGGTTCTGGGCAAGGATTGTTCCTAGAACCTGGATTTAAAAAAGAGTTGAGAGAGGCCCAGAATTTCCTAGGATTTTGCTTAAACTGATTCTGCAATGTAAGGAAGTGTTGCTTTTTGTTTTGTAATTCTAGGCGTTTAACCTGGTTACAGAGTTGTTTGTAATGTGCAAGGTCAGATGGGTTTTTGTTTTTCTGCCATAGTTTCCAGGATTTGTTCCTGCACTTCATGAGTTCCTTAGTGGGTCTTGTTAGTCAACTGGCATGGTTAGTTCTTATTCTCTTTTGTCCCGGTCCCCTTCAATAAACACATCACACTGAATGACATTTGACAACCTTTATTAAACTTTCACAAACATAACTTTGTTATACAATATTTAGTAATTACAACTGAAATGCAATATAGCTGATTGAATTCCAACATCCACATCCACGTAATGTTAATCAGGACAGCATGACCTGCTCATCCTGACCCAGTAAACAGCGTCCATACCTCCAACTCACTTACTTCTGAAACAGCATCCCACTACTCACTTAATTTACCATTTATTGAATTGCACATCCCACTTATTTTACTTATGAAGCAGAGTCCTATTATTCACTTAATTTACCACTTATTGAATTAACATCCAACTAAATAAGCAGCATCCTTACCCCAGCTTGCTAATTTATCGAGCGACCTCCAAATATTCACTTTCCTTTCCCAACTCATTGAAAGGAACATCCAAAACCAGAGGGAGAACAGAACCTATCCCTCTTCCCCACCCACCAGCCTGACCAGGTTGTTCCCCCTCTGTCCTATCAAAATTCCAACCTAACTGTCCAATAAAAGGCATAAAGCTGAACATCATTCGGTGTACATATAATACCAATCCCATCATCACACTAACTACCCTGTATAAGAAAACAGTTAACATCATTTGCTGACCAACAAACCACACCACCTTCTGAATAACTTTAAACTGAGTAAATGTTATATCACCCTACACCAACATGTCTAGTCAAAATACCATAACTAGCTTTTCTTCATAAATTTTAAGCTGGTTCTTTTCTAACACCATACCTATCTTCCTTTCATAGGCTGAGGACAACCCCAAACTCCCCATAAGCAATCCGCCAAACTCGCTTCACTCTTCCCTATCCCCACGTTACTCCCAATCTATACTCTGATGAGCCTTAATGAAAGATTACCTGCAACTGCACTGTACACACTCCAGGGGCAGAACATCCATCCAGTTGAATCCATCACATCAACTGGACTTCCTTCAGGCCTTTGACTGATGCCTATTCTACAACTCCCTATCTGCAATTTCCTTGTGATCTGAAAAAGAAAGAATACTGTAAATCCTCTGCACATGCATACCAGTACTTGCTAAATGACCATAGGTGCTGTCAAGGGCTCATCTCTCTCATCAACTGCATACAATGTGCTCACAACTCAATAGTATGAGCCACCACAATCAAGCTTAAGATGCTGTAACAACGTCACACATTAACATAAATAACCCCCCCATAACACTGTCTAAGTTAATAAGCAAGCATATAGGAATGTAATGACATCCACCCCCACATGAACCACCATCTTCACTCATTCCTTCAAGAGAAAACATACAGCCCCCCTAAACACCTTATTGCTATTAATGGGAGGCCATTAAACATCTACAGTAAGTTTCCTGTATAATCTGGTGACTCAATTACCCCCCGCCCCCAGTTTAAGGCTGCAACCCACTTATAAAAGGAAGAAATCTACCCATTCTGCCACATTATGTGTAGAAGCTAATGTCTGCATTCCACCAACAGTATCAAACGTGCTAGCAGATCTTATCTACTGTATTTCCTAGAACAAAGCCTCTAACCAGCTATCAAAACAACCTTTCTTCTTTTGGCTTAATAAGTTGGTAATTCACCAAAGAACTACAATGGAATGAGAAATGGACCACCATGATGCCAAATCTGAACACTGAGTGCATACTCCACCTCCAGTGAGGCAAGTAGCATATATCCACTGACCAACCTCAAAGGCAGAAAATGTGTACAAAGTTAAAAATGAAGAGTTTCATTATTTCCTATCAGAGTTACTTACTTTATCTGTAGTGGTTACTGTTTAACCAAAGTGGAACTGTGCAACCTATAACCATTTATTATAATATCCTTCAATGATCTGCAAGGCATTTTATGTTAATGTTATAGAATAGTGAATACAACAGAAAAGCAGTAAAATAACACACACTGCAGAAAGTTGAGATGACCAGTTCAAGATTTCCAGGAAAACCAGTGGCCCACAAACAAAGTGCTCATTTGTGACACAGTGTGGTATATTTTCCAAAAATCACTACAGGGTCATTGGTAATGCCCTGCCTTTATGTGGTTCTTGAACTATGCAGTGTTACCTATGATATTTGTTAAGACTCCACTAGTAATAAATATGGCGTCTTCTATTAACCCTGTTTAATACAAACATATTGTAATTCAGACTCCTCCTCTCTTTCTTTCACTTTCATATTAATCTCAGAAATCAGTATGCAGTTAAATGAAGTCATCTCCTAACAGGAATTGGCTGTATTTTTCTTGAATGCTTATGACTGGGACAAAATCATCTTGGAGAATGTTCCAGAGAGCAGGATTGCGGTTACATCTGAGGGCGCAACATATTCGTGTTTGTACACCTAGATACAGTTAATTCTTATTCCTCTGCACATGTGGAAGTCATCAGGCCATCTTTGGCATCTGCACCGCTCTTATTGCATTTATATACAAACCAGTGGGGCTGATCTGCTCCAGCCGTGTTTAATGGCACATGGCCACCACACCCTGATTCACCCCCCTCCCACACAGACATAGGGACATGTGGAGAAAATTCTAGTCAGACAGTTAAAACAAGAACACCCATCAATTCTACCTTAGCAGTCACAGCTAATTTCTTACATAAGCATAAAACTCACATTGCTGAGGGAAAAACTATACCTTGAATCCAATTAAAGTAATAGTTTGCCTGTTTAGTGACTTTTAGCATGAAAGACAATCTACACTTTCCTGTATAGTTTATAGTCTTCAATGTCATGCTAGTAGACAGCCTATCAATGGCTGGCTTACATACAACTGGAAGCTTCAACAAACTGGTTGCACTAATGAGACTTGAAAAATTCCTTTTCATTTATGTGATGGGTGTAGTCTGTTACGTGAGATCGGTGGTGACTGAGATTAACAGTATAGACTGAAATGGTAAACCACACCAATAAAATTGTGCTTTCAGAATTCCTTCTGTACCTACCCTTTAATAGGACTAGTTTTTATTTCACCAGGAGTGTCCATCCCAGCCCAGCCTCAATATCCACATTAAATTTACAGAAAACTCTTGAGTAATCTAAGAAAGAATCATAACTAAATAAATAAAATACATAAAACAATAATATAAGTAAATGTCATGAGCATTTGCAGCAATATTACAGAGCTCCAAAGATAACAATTAGACCACAAGTATTTGCTAAATCAGAATGCTGGCTTAAGCCCATTGTATTAACTTTTGAATCCAATCTTACTTGGGACATAATTTATGGAAAGC
This sequence comes from Protopterus annectens, assembly GCF_019279795.1. Classification (NCBI taxonomy): domain Eukaryota; kingdom Metazoa; phylum Chordata; order Ceratodontiformes; family Protopteridae; genus Protopterus; species Protopterus annectens. The sequence goes on from NC_056735.1 coordinate 396,265,633, forward strand.
CCCACCCTGGCCAAACATCAGAAAATTATGCATTATTCATGTACGATGGTGTCATGTTTAAATTAATGACATCAATCATCATGTAGACCGGGTAGATAAACCCTGTTATTATCTGCACATATTCGTGTACAGAAATTCCTTAATATGGAATGCAGTCTTATTAAAGTAGATTCAACATCTACGCTATAATCTAGTAGTGAACAGGACACACAGTTGGTGAACAATTAATCCTTAGTGACTTTAATATTCACTACAATCCAATTAGTTGACATGGACCTCTGTGTTCTGTAGGCTCATGTCAACTAATTATATTATACACTAGAACCGAAAAATAGATTGATAAAGGAAATGGAAAGGTTTGGATACTAACTGAAACCTCAAAAATGTTATAGCTTGTAGTACCCTTTACAACCGTTTGTGTGACCATCTGTGTACATAGCAAATGAAAGAAGCCTCCTTCTGCATTAGAGAAACTTAAATAAACCAAAAATGCACCAGTCCCAAACAGAAATAAGTCAAATCCAAAAAGGAAAACTCTGCAGGATATAACCATTATGATAGAGGATGTTCAAAGCCCTAAACCAGCATGCTAACCAGTTCCAAAGAAATTAAATCTAGTGACATAATGATAAATGGAAAATTCTGAATCAGTTAGGGACTGTATTGCAGTGTAGAAAGTCTACGTTTAATGCCGGAGGCTGGCCAGGTAGAAAATATAAAGTGACTAGTGTGTGACTGCTGATAGAAAAGCTATGAAGCAGTAGCTCTAGTCATGTATCTTATATGCTGCACTCTGAATAAAGTGAACTGCAAAGCAGGTTATTGATTCAGGTATGTATTTTATATCTACCACAATATCAGAAACGCCGAGGATTTTGAGTGCGTCTCTGATAATGAACAGGTTGTTGTATCTTTGAGAAATGAATGTCAAAAGAGGTTCACCTCAAGAATGAAGTATGCGATATGAACTTGTTAACATCCATGTTTGTAAAAAAAAAAGGGGGGAGTAACAGTGCCAGGAATATAACATCTTTCAAAGCTATTGATTAATTAGATGCCTGCTCCTTTTCTGCTGTTAGTGTGGCAGCATGAACTGTAAACATCAATATCTACACAGAAAAGTGATAAACACATTTAGCATAGTGGAAAGCAGCATACATCCTTTATTTAACCTTGTAAGAAAGCAAATAAGAAATAACAAACCTTCAAAAATGTTAACAGATGCCATTTTGTTTTACTCGTGGCCTTGGCTCTTAACTGAATATCACTTCCTTCTGGTTCACTGAGCCTAAATGAATAACAACAACAAGCAACAACTTTCCTACGCTTTTTAACGAATAAGACATTGCCCAAGAATCCTGCTGTCATTCAATCACTTATAAGAAGCATTTGAAATACAACACTGCGTATCCTACCCTTTTTTTTGTGGTTTTGTCAATGAACATTAAATCTGCTGGCTTGTCAATAACGCGGGCCTCACCCATTCCTGCACGGAGCTGTTGGGGGGTTAATGTTGATCAGCAAAACCAAAACATGCAACAATGTCTAGACTGTTAAGGGAAAATAACAACAATAATGTGTTTTCTTTATCTGCAATCTGTAAGATTCACCACCACTTTCGAAAGCACAACTAAGTTGGACCAGTTATGTGTGTGCCTCTGGAGTCACGACCTGCCTGAAACTGCAAGCTTCACTTTTTTTTTTTTATACATACAGTCAAGATCAGCTCACACAGTTGTACGTGAATCCACAAATGTGATTCAAAGTCATCCCACCAGTGAAGTAACTACAAAACTCCACCAACGAACTTTCTGCCTTTCTTTTTTTTTTTTTTTTACTACCAAATTCTGCACTCAGGCCTACAGCCTGGTGACCATGTGCCTCCACTCAGAAGCCCCACTAACTACCGACTATAACTATGAGTCAGCACCCCCAACCTTACCTCTTTATAAGCTTATATGATCTCTTGAGTTACTAGAATAAAACTTTCCCTTTAATATCAATGATAACAGACATAATGTCCAAAACCGAAATGACTGCCTTTATCCCATGCCCCCCCAGTTCTCTTTCACTTTGACAAAAAACCCAGGCCAAGTACCATGGAAATGCAAACGAAGTGCCTATATCCAATGCTCATCAAACTACCAGCCATTCTCCTACGTAACATAACGTAAAAAAAAACAGTGTAATCTAGCTCCACCACACCTTACCACTATTATTCCAAGACCTACTTGTACCCTTTACTTCCTACAGGTTGTCAGGAATGTAGTACTTGCTATAGCAAGTTCATGCCAAAATGCGACTCCTTACCCAGTTACACTTGCATAAGCCCTTTAAGCCCCCTCCCTACCCATACCTCATTTCCTCCTTATCATCCCTCCCTCCCCATTTAACCCTTTCCTCCCCCCTACCCTCTTTACTCATACTAATATATTTATCTGACCCCACTATGAAGATGTCTCTGGACAAATTGGTTTGTTACCAAACCTCATTTGTCTAAGGGGAGCAAGGCCATTTAGTATGCTGAGGAAAGTTGAGTTGAAAAACTCTGTTGCCTCATCAAGGGTGAGAAATTTTAGTACATTCCAACTGATGCTTTGCAACTTTTGGTCGAAGGTAGTTGGACAAAAGTGTGATAGATCTCTGGTTTGCTGTACTGATATCTATTTATTGTTGTGGTGGTTTCTCATATTATAAAGGCAGGTAAGTGATCACTTATACTTTTGGAGTGTGTACCAGAGGATGCAGTCTTATTTGGATTGGAGACTAAGATCCAGTCTAAGATTGAACTATTAGTAGTGTTTTTAGTAGGCCTGGTTATATTGGTGATTAGCTGGGTGAAATTATGCAGGTTGATATGGCAGGAAGAGTGGTGAGGGGATATGTCTAGCCAGTTGATGCTTACATCACCCAATATAATTGTCTCATAGTTTATGTTAGTTGCTGCCCAGGCAAGGATTTCTTCTAAGATTGGAATATTATTACCTGGAGGAATACAGATGACTACAACACAGAGGTTTTTGCAGTTATTCATTTTCAGGAAAGAAACTAGCAGTTTGTCTGTGGAGAACTGTGGGGTGGGTTTTGTATATGGAATTATAGTGAACGCAGTGGGGTATATCAGAGAGATGCCTCCACCTTTTTATGGGGTCTGTCTATCCAACATAAGAAAGAAATTGAAAAAAATAATAACCAGTTATGGTGGTGTGTTACCTGTCTGTCTTAACAGAGATTAACAGTGGTACTCCCACAGAGCTCTATACATGGGCCTCTAATTTCTGATCTAGTCTTCTCAGATATTAAATGTGTGAGAAATTTATTATGGATTATCAAATATGCTGATGACTGCAAACTAGGTAATTACTTCAGCAAAATACAACAAAGTCTTCCAAGATGGTCTACAAAAATGCACAAATGGTGTAATAACAATGCTCTTTTAATATCAAGAAATGTAACATCATGGAACTTGGCAAGAAGTGCATAATTATGGTTATAAAATAAATGAGGAAATCATGAAATCTGACACCATTAATAAACATCCACGGGTAACAGTAGACAACAAATTAAACTATGACCAATGTATTTCTAACTAAGTTACGAAAAGATATTCTGTAGCCCATCTAACTTTAAAGGGGATGCCTTATCATTCCACAGAGGTTATTGTATCAATTCATACCTTATGATCTAAGCTATTATTACATTTAATACTGCATTTTATAACCTGGAAATAAGCCATATCAAAGAACTTCAAGAGGTACAATGATTTCTTACTATAAAGAAGTAATATGGCTGTAACACATGAACTATTCAGGTGCTGTTACTATATTCAGTTTCTTAAAGATTACTTGAAAGTGACCTCTGTCTGATCTTCAAGCTGATGTCTGATCCAGTTTAATTTGAAGATCTATGTCTGGAAAAAACACACTTTGGGAAGTAACTACTTAGAATGGGAAATGTAATACTTAAAATAAACATCAATAATACAACAAAAATAACAGAAACATTAGACAGCACCTTCCAAGATTATAAAATAAGCTTCCACTTACTGTCAGGAGATATCAGTTATCAACTTCCTTCAAAAATAATCCCTGCTTTTCTCTCTTTCCTTCTCCCTCTGTATGTGTGCTTGTACTTGTGTAAGTGTCTCTCTCTCTCTCTCTCTCTCTATATATATATATATATATATATATATATATATATATATATATATATAAAGCCTCCACTGAAAATGGACCTACGTCCAGTCGGACACTCCTGGTCAACAAATGTAAATAAAATATATATATATATATATATATATATATATATATATATATATATATATATATACTACATTGACAACAAAAGGTTGACAGTGCAAATGTTGACGTCACTACACGTGCACAAGGAAAAATGTTATAGCATACAAATAGAACTACAAAAAAAAATCATAAAAATATTTTTTTCAGGGAGCAAGCCCCCTCTTGCGGGTCTATATCATAAGCATGAAATGGCTGAAAAGTGAACACGTAAAACATATTCATCAAAACGCATTTAAGCGATTCAATAAATATGCCAATGGGCAAGCAGATAGTTGGCCAACTACACAGTGTTGCCCTTTCCTTCACTGTAGTGCGATCTCGGAGTTGGTATATTTAGTTAGGGGGGTGGCAAATCCCCCGACCTGATTTAGGTTTCTAACTTTTTTTTTTTGCGTTACGGCAGCGTGAATATTTTTGCTAGGAAAAAATTTGGTGACTTGGCCGTTCGCTGTTTACAGCATTCGTGTTTTATGTGTCGACGTATTTGTAGTCGCACATATGATCTTTCGTGCTTATGATATAGACCCCCCTCTTGCAACCCTCACACCTTCTGATAATTATATATTTGAATAAAAAAAATCACACAATACCAGGAAAATGTTATATTTTTCAACATCAAGGATTGTGTGATTTTTCACACCTGTCAATCATTTTTTTTTGTTAACTAAACTATGTCAATAAACTGATGTTGACATTAATGGCAGCTAAATAAATTATTTATTTTGGACTGTGTTTTTATAACTGAAACTCCCAAATGTTGACAACTGTTTTGCCACACACTTTGGTTAGCAGAACAGATGCTTGACAGTTGTGTGATATCGACGGTCTCAGACGTTTAGGAATATGCCCCTACTCCATGGGCTGAGCGATCTCGGAGTATATAAATATAATTAGCAAAGGACGTGGCAGCACGAGGGCTCCCCCTTGCAAAAAACAGCAGTTTTGTTTTGTATGGTCAAAGGTTGTGCCTCGGGTCATGTGCAGTAGGGTGTCAATCTTGTTTTTCACCCTTTTGCAGTTGATGTTTAGACCAACTTCAGTAGATCTATCTATCAAAAAAAAAAACAATATATATATATATATATATATATATATATATATATATATATATATATATATATATATTTGGGTTCCCTTCATATCAACGAAAGTTCATATGAATGAAACCTGGAAGATCGGGACCAGATGTTCGACATTGTAGAACATCGAAACTCCAGAAGCAAGAAATTTAAAATCCCGACATTATGGGATTGTGTTTAGCACTTCTGGTGTTCTGATGCCCGTAAGTATGTATTTGTAAGTGTCTGTTTGAGGGGTAGTGGTGTGTGTAAGTGTGTGTTGTGAGTGTGGTGTGCGTTTGTGAGTGAATGCAATGTGTGGGTGTGAGTATGCCTTGTGTGTCTGTTCGTGCGATCTCGGAGTTTGAATAATAAAGAAGGGGGGGTGTGGGCACACAGCCCCCCACGTACGGGGTGCAGGGGGGCTTGCCCCCCTGCCTATATGGTTTGTAGTATTGTGTGTTAGGTACTTTGGGGTTGTTGTGTGTGTATGTGTGTGTTTCTGATGTTTGTGTTGGTGTTTTGTGGTTTTGGGTTTCGTTGTTGTGAATGTTCGGTGTTGTGAGGTTTCGTTGATGTGGTCTCATTGTTTTGGGTTTCGGTGAAGTGGGCTGTCGTTGTAATGAAGTAGATCCATATATTTATATACTTGTATAAAAACACACAGATAAGAGAAGTAGCAATTAAGATTCCTGAAAGACAGTATTTTCTAAGCATGACACCTAAACTTATGAACCTATAAAATCTATTTAAGCCAGAACTGAGGCTCACAGAGTCTTATCTTATAGGTTCATAGGTTCATAGGTTGGTACTAGGCTATCAGCCCTAGAGCCTATACAAGCCTAGCCATAACAATTCCCTGGATATTTCTTCCCACAATATTTACTTCTCTGGACCCCTGTCTAGCAGGGCGACTGATGTGATCCCCGGGGTGAATTTCCTATCTCACATCCTATCGTCAAGGTTCCTTTTGAAGAGGGCCAAGGAGGCACTCTGCTTGACATGTATGGGCAGCCTATTTCAGAGTATGGGGTGTCTCTGGGTCAGGAACCTATCCCTCATGGATGTTTTGTTCATTGTGATGACAAGATTTAGATCCCTGGAGCATGTGGCTCTGAGGGATTGGGATTTCTTTAAGTGGAGCATGTCCAGCAGCTCAGGGTTTGACATGGCCTTGTACGTTAAGAAGAGATTGCCTCTGAGCAGATGATATGCCACAGAGTATAGCTGGAGTTTTTTTAGATGGTCAGCATAGGGCATTTGCTTTAGGCCTGTGATTCTTTTAGTGAGGTATTTCTGCAGCCTTTCAGCTGTTGCAGATGTCTTGTGAGGTATATACGAAGTGGGGCGTTGTACTCTATAATGGGTCTAATGAGGAATGAGTACAGTGGGACAATGACCTCCTTTTTTCCTGGATGAAAAGCCCTTAGTGATGAGTTGTGCCACATAGAAGGATTTCCTGACTATTGTGGCAACGTGGTTATCGAAGGTGAGACCACAGTCCATCTGTGTCCCTAAGTCTCTCATCACACTTTTGGTATTTAGTGTACTGCCACCTATGTGGTAATTCATGGGTACATGTTTTGTACCGAAGGAGATAACTATACATTTCTTAACATTAAGCTTGTAAGGCCCTTTTGTAGAATATCCACATAATTTGGGGATTCAATAATGGCTCCCAATTTGCAGTCATCTGCGAACTTTGTTAGCCAGAGTCCCTTAGTGTTGGCCTGTACTTCAGAGAAGTAAATGCCAAACAAGACCGCTCCCAAGACTGTACTCTGAGGTACTCCACTTGTCACTTATCTGGAGCTGGATTTGGAGTTGGCTACTTTGGGTTCTGTCAGTAAGCCAGTTGGCAACCCATTGAGTGATGCAGGGATTTATGCCCAGCTTAGTAAGTTTAATTATGATTCCAGAGTGGGGGGATGGTGTCGAAGGCCTTGGCAAGGTCCAGATAGGCTGTGTGGACCACCTTACCCTCATCCACAGCTCTGGAGACTGATTCAAAGAAGTCAATCAGGTTCAGGAGACAAGATTGGCCCTTCACGAACCCAAACTGGGTGGGGTCCAGTGTTTGAAGGTTGCCAATGTCTTTGTTTATAAGTTCCATGATAATGCATTCCATGCCCTTGCAAATCAGGCTCGTCAGACTGATGGGATGGTAGTTCCCGGGATCCAAGGTGGATCCCCCCTTGTGGAGTGGAATAACTGTAGCTGTGCGCCACTCAGTGGGCATGAAGCCTGAGGTGAGGCTATGATTAAACATGACACTTAGATGAGGTGCCAGTTCATTTTGTAGTTAATTTTGTACACAGCCCAGGATGTCATCTGGTCCCATGGATGCTGTATTATTAGCTTTGGAGAATGCGGTTTCTACCTGTGTGGCTGTGATTACCAGAATTTGGCAATCTTTTGGTATTGAGATGGGCCCCTTAGGGGGTGAGAAGGGGGTGGAGTTGGCACTAAATTGATCTGCCAGGATATTGCCAATAACCTTGTGATCAGTATATTTAATGTCATTCTGTTGTAGCTCAGAGCATATCTGAGCAATGCCATTTAGATTCTTGACATAACTATAGAATGCCTTGTGGTTTTCTTTGGGATCTTTGTCAATTTTATTTTCGTAACTAGCTTTGGAGGATTTTATGATGGATCTCGGCTTCCTACTAAGGCTGGTAATGGAGTTTTTTGCATTCTGGAATTTTCCTCTTTTCTGCAACAGTTTCTTTCTTCTGTTGTATAATTTGTTTATGGCAGAAGACCACCAGCCTGGCTTCCTTTTTTTGGAGGAGAGTGTCTTGGTTCTATTTGGGATGGCACGATTCATGTACAAGTGGATGTGCTCGTACAGTGCCTTAGTGTAAGGTTCAGCAATCAAACTTTCAGCTCCCGTCTGATGGGTGTCATGAAGTTTGTCACTTCTGACTTGAGTAGGATGAAGTTGGCTTTGGAGAAGTTTTCTGCAGAGGTTTCCTTACTGGGGGGTGGGGGTGGGATGTGGAAGTCAAGGGTGGTTTGCTTATGGTCAGGCCTGACCAATGAGGGGGTGACCACTGGTGTGGAGCATCTATCTCCCATGTTCGTAATGACCAGGTCTAGGATATTGGAGTCCCTGGTGGGACAATGGATTAGTTGATCCAGGGCGTTGGAATTTATGATTTCCAAGAACTGTTGGGAAAAGGTGTTGGTACCCACATAGTTTTCCCAGTTAATGGCAGGGTAGTTGAAATCCAGTATTAGGGTGTTTGGTTGTATTGTAATATTTTCCAGTATGTTCAGAAAGGTGTAGTTAGAATCTTGGAGCATGGTGGGGGATCTGTTGGAAGCTACAGTTTAGATTGCAGTCTAACCTAGTGTTAGTTGCACCTGGAGAATTTCAGATGCATTGTGTTGGACAACTAGCTTGGAGGTGTGAATATCCTTGGTGAATATGGACACTCCTCTACCTTTAGTGTTTCGGTCTTAGTTTGGTGGCCAAAAAGTGAGGTAAGAGTTGTAGCCTGGTATTGCAGGGGTGCTCTCTGGAGCCTTGAACCAGGTCTCAGTTACTGCACAGATATCAATGTTCTCCATTTTTAGGAGTGCCTCGAGAGAGTGCATTTTGAGGTTTAGACTTCTAGCATTGAATAGCATTACCTTCAGATTTTGCATGCTTGTATCTGTTACAGTGGTGGTTTTGTCCTTTGAACCTTGCCTAAAAAAGCACTATAGGGGTGGCAGGAGCTTTAGCCAGTGACCTGAATCCCAGGGGTGACAGGTGCAGACCATCTCTGGCAAAGCATCACGGTCTGTCAATCATGTCATCCCAGGCAGACAGATACTGGATCCCCTTTGAATGACACCAGAAGCTTAGCCAATTGTTGAAGTCAATCATTTTGTCCTTATCCTGTGGTATCATTCTGGGTGAAAGCAGGATGCAACTAAGGGCTAGGGTCATACCTGCCTGGGCCACATGATCCAAGAGCTCTTCCATGTCTCTTTTCATGTAGTCCAGGGAGGTATGTCTCAAGTCATTCACTCCAACATGGACAATGACAGAGTCGTATTTGTACTTGTTGTGGCGTGACTTGAGTGCATGCATTATGTGGAGGATCCTGGCACCCAACAGGCAGCTCACTGTAATTTTCTCCTTGTTCAGCCTGGTGAGTGGGACATCAGTGTGCCTGACTATAGAGTCACCTATGACTAAAGTGTTGCGTATGTTGTCTTGCCTTAGGGGCTGTTGTTGAGTGGCACACTGGTGTTGCGAGCTATGCGTCACTTTGGTTGTGACTGGTGTTTGTTTGCGTTTCAGCTTCGGAGGTCCTTGTTGCTTGGGCAGGTTAATGTTAAGGGCCTACGCATATGTGGGTTTATTGTTGTTATGTGTGGGGGTTGATAGTGTTTGTTTTGAAGGGCTATGTGTTGCTTGAGGTGTAGTGCAGGTGTTAACCTTCTTCTCTTGACTGTCTAGCATAATCATGGCTGGAGAGAGCTTTGCTTCCTGTTTGGGTATGTAAGTGCATCTCTCGCAGGTTGTAGTGCTGAGTGGTAGGAGAGGGTTGTCTGTGTACATGAGAAAGTTGCTGCATTGCTCCAGTATACCCAGATTCACCAGGTGGACAGGAGAAATCACCAGAAGCTGAGCCTTGGACATGCCTGTTTAGGTGATTTCTTTTGTAAAGTACAAGAGCTGTTTTCCCTTTGCAATTATAGGCTGTTTAATGCCTATGATTAATTTCTCCTTATTAACAAGGAGGGTTGAGTGCTTGTATCAGTTTAAGGCTTCCTAGTGCTTTCCAGCAGGTTCTAGAGCAAGTGCTAGTCACAGGGGTTCAGATTTTAGTGCTACTACTGAGAAACCAGCTAGTTCTAAGGAAAAATTTGAAGAGCAGACTTTTTAGCACCTGGAATAGTTTAACCATAGCCCCGCGGTGCTGCACGATGTAAAAAATGCGCAAACACATGCGTTTTTAAGCCAGAAAGTTGAAAGAGATAGAAATCAGCCCAAAATGGCTAAAATTGCAATTTTAGAGCTGGAAACCACTCCTCTAGTGTCAGACAGGCAGGGCAATGCTCACCACTCCCACTGAAAAGCAGTAGGACTTCCCCCTACCACAGCAAGGTCTGGATAGCTCTGAATACAGAAAATAAAGTCCTGAAACCAGCAAAGCATGGGATCTGGACTATACTAGCTAGGAAATATGTTTTCAAAGAATGGTGATTTCCTCCTTGGCTACTGCTGTTGAAATTCTTATTGAGACGCTTCTCCTTGTTTCTTCTTTAAAAGAACTTTTATTAAAATGTTTTAAAACAAAAAAAAACCAAAATAAAAGCTACAACCTAACCATTTGAAAGTTAGCATTGTAACACAAAAAAGAGATATGAGCGCTTTCGGTTTATCAGCCTTCTTCAGATCTGCTTAACATTTGCTGCTACTTCTATTTATATTCATGCTGCTTGCTTAGAGTCATTCCCCACAACCAATGGGAGCCTCTATGCTAATTCTTGATGTACTTGTAGTCCAATCAGATGTTCTAGTTCTTATTTCTTGGAAGCCAATTACATTCTTCCATGCAAATGACTTTTAATAAATCTACCAATGTTTATTCATTTCTTTCTCTCACCTAATTTGCTATTCTTTTTCTTTTGCTCCAATGGCTTGTGTGTATCCTGTTGCAAGATGCAGGCTCCACTCTTTTATGTCATGTTCTTATTTGCCTTTTGTAAAAACTAATCACTCTCCCTGCATAGCATTTTTCATGTATTTTGCCTCTATATTGGAGGAGTCTGTCTGCCTATAACAGGGCTACAACCTCTTCTCTTACACAGGTTGTCTTCATTAGGTAAACCACAAGTACAATGGCTTTCTCCTTTGTTTTAAAACATAGGATCAAACACTTTCTTGTATATGCTCTTACTTCCATGTCATCAGGTCTCTTTCAAACTGATAGCACTTACTACATAAATGCACTTACTAACTCGCATCATAAATCAAAAACTTTTTTTATTTTGTATCTTGCTTCTTAATATGAAGTCTCTTTCTGACTAGGAGTGCTTGCTTATATTCGAAGATGTACTGCTGATTCCTGTTATTATATCCGAGTTTTACTTTGTACAGAGCTCTTTACTCAGTCTTATTAAGAAGCTATCCTAATTGTTTTTTAATGTTATGTAATCCATTGGTTGGCAAATTACACTTCTTCTCCTTTTTCTCCCATACTAATTCCAAACTCTCTATTAATTCAATGCCTTTTCTTCATTTGCTGACAAATTTCCACTAACAAATATCTTTGATCTCCGTAACACATCATTTCTCCTTTCTAATTGATGTAAATAATGGATGAACAACACTCTTTCTATTCCTTTAGCACTCTAAATTTCAATATTTTCCAGACTTCTACATGCACAGTGAACTTGATTTCAATTTATTTATAGTTTGGAGTTTACTCTCCTTCCATCATAATATTCAAATCGGGACTAGAAACCTGAACCCTTTGTTTAAGGGTCTAATACTCTACCAACTGAGCTATGTTGGTAGATGCATAGTTCAACTCCCTCTTAGTTTTCTTTTCTTTCTAAACAAGCTTGAGGAGGACCATAACATATAGGCCAAAAAAATATAATAAGCAAACTACATTCTTGTTATCCCTTTGATGCTCTTGGTTTCAATGTTATCCAAACTTCTTCTTGCACAGTAAACTTAGGTTTAACTGCTTTCCTTTATGATTAGTGATTTCTTTTCCTTTCACCATGGTGCCCAGACTAGGACTCGAGCCCTGGATCCTCTGAATAAGGGTCTGATGCTCAACCAACTGAGCTACATTGGCAGATGCATAATTCATTTCCCTCGTAGTTTCTTCTCTTTTAAAACAGGTTTAAGCGGGACTATAGCATTTAGTCCAGGGAATTGGTTTGATTGTAAATTAATTATCTATTGCAACTCAATTTTTTTCTGTTCTATTTACTATATCACCTCCTCTTTCCATAGGCTTAATCTGTGCCATAACCATAAATCTAAAGTTATGCTCTGGATTTTCTTTATATGTGCATGAAGAGCATTAGTCTCTATTTTATTATGAACGTCCCGTATATGTCTTAATACTCATTCTTTGAATTTTCTATTAGTCTTACCTATATAGAATGCTTTACATACCATGCAGCTTGCTACATAGATCACATTCTCACTGTTACAAGTTGCTCTTTCTTGAAAGATGTAAACCTTATTTGTCATTGGATGCTGAAACCTATCTGTGCTCATAATGTACTGACATGCTTTGCATTTTCCACATTTGAATGTTCCTGTTGGCATAGATACATTCTTTGCCTCTTGCCTATCTATGTCACATAGGAACCTCTTTAAGTTCTTCTTATTTTTATAAGTATAACTAGGATGTTCTCCGACTATGTCTATTATCTTCTGGTCCATTGTTAGTATAGGCCAGTATTTCTTAATATACTAGCTAGAAAGGAGGGAAATGAGCAAACAAGATATTTTTTTTTGTTAAAACAGTCTAAACAATGCAATAATACACTAAATAAACACAGAAAAGGCTAACATACTTGAGTGCATAGCCCTAAGCAGTAAATACAATTAAAACTCTACAAAATTAGCAATTTAAAACATTTTAAATGAAGCAAGTGAAGTGCACAACTGAAAAATGATTTAAGAGGCAGTAATACAGTAGACTAAGTAACTAGTCTACATATACAGTAAAGTCTATATATATAGAAAAGCAGCTAAAACACACAAAACATATTCAAATGCAATGCAACCTAGAGCACTTGAGTTGTGGCAATATTAAGGCAAATACAGTTTTAATAAATGCACTAAAATATACTCTATATTTCCAAAATGTTTGAGAAGCACAATATTCAGACAATTTATTTATTTTTTTTAAGAAAGGGAGAAAGGAGGAACAGAAGGAAAGAAACTAAGTGGGTTGGCCTTCTCAGATGTTCTCTCTGTATTAGGTAGAATGAGCTAATGACACTAGACTGGGAGGAGTGTCCAAGATCAAATTTAGAGTAGGGGTGGGCAACTGCAAGGCCAGCAGTTATAAAGACAAAATGCCAATAGGGACGGAGGGTGGGAAAAAAACACTACAGAAATGTTTATCACAAGTGAGCCAATAGCTATGAAATACAGTACAAGTATGCACTATACAATAAAATTGCTATAAATATCTAAAATAAGCAATAACTACTACAAATAAGCAAAAAAGGCTACTTATTGCTATATATCACAGATCAGCTGCTCCTCCTCAGATAGCTCTGTGTGCAATTATTATTATTATTATTATTATTATTATTATTATTATTATTATTATTATTATTATACTGCATTACATATTTAACTTCAAAGACATTGGTATTTGTGTAATTACAGCACTCTTTGCAATCCATGGTACAATGCTAATCATGTATTCAGATCCACTGGCAGATGTGGAGAAGTATCTCTATTTATGCATAACTTCACTGTCTCTCATCAGATTTCACATGATACAAACCTAGAATTGGTTGAAGTCCTAGTTGCACTCAATAAAATTAATCATTACATTATAACCAATTGTAGATCATCATCTATGACCCCAGAATACCTTAAACAGTTAGAAAAAGTTAACAATCAAACCACATACCTTCCGTAAGGTTGACTTCAAAGATCTGCACATAAACTGTCAAATATTTACTGCTAATAACAAATATGCCCAGTGATTTCTGGACTTTGTAAAGGTGAATACAATTGGCCAAATTCGGCCAAATTGTCCCTCTACTCACCAGATGCACTGATCGTCTTGATTTTGTTGTCATCATGCTTTTTACCTTCCTCCATAGTCAAATTTAACTATCTCTCTGTGATCTTCTCTGTGGAAACTTGTTTTGTGGTTCCTAATAACTCCTCTACATTTAAAAATTACTCAAAAATTAATAATTTATCATTAACTGATTTTATTGATAATCACAAACGTATAGCTCCCCAGCAAAACTTTTAACAGAGGCTGCTGCCTTCTCCTATGAATTTTATTCCCTCTTGGATAGATGTATTGAGGCAGCCATACCAATCTGGCATAAGCACACCAGCAAGTTTTAAACTAAATGTGTATGGAGGAATGACCACATCAACAAAATCTGTAATGAAAAGAAAAAGCCCCTGGCCGTCATAAAAACATGTCAATTTCATCATTATAAAAGGGATGTAAAACTGGTATGCAGTCTGACAATTTCACCTTCAGGGAACATAAGGACAGCTATGAACTTTGCATTCCAAGTAATTAAAAAAACATGAAGCCTTCTCCATCTGTATTAGGAAACTTAGAAGTAACAACTATTCTGTACCAGACTTATCTCTAGTGTCTCCAGTGGCACCACTTTCTCTGACCCTAGGGCATTGTTAAATTTCTTGCAGACAAATTCTCTTCTAGCTTCACTTCACTCATCCCTTCACTCCATTCCCCCTAACACCCCATTTATAAGATCAATTTGGATAAAATCCTTTTTTAGCACTATCCAAAATTAAAAATACTACTTCCATGGGTCCTGACAAGATCCTTGAATATGTGCTGAGAAGTATAAAGTCCCACCTAACAAAACCCCTCCATCAACTCTTCAATCTGTGTGTCTTTCTTCACTGGTTTTGTCCCGATACTGTAAAAAAATGGCAGTTGTTGTGTCTTTCATAAAAGTGGCCCGTAAGAATTACAGGTCTATTAGTCTCACTAGTATTATCTGTAAGGCTATGGGACATGTTACAGGAGAAATAATAGAGAATGATAAAGGTGACCTTCTATCCCTGGATACACACAGCAGTTTGACTTTGTGAAAAGTAGACCATACCTGCTCAATGTGGATGAGTTCTTTAAAAAGGTTTCTGAGGCCATAGAAAAGGGGAATACATTCCAGACTTCTTGTCTGGACCTCGCCAATGTCTTTGACACTATCCTGCATGTTAGGATTACTGATAAACTCTCCCTACTTATAGTAATCCATCTATAGTTTACTAGATAGGTAATCGGCTGTCTCACAGAATCCACACTTTTAATGTCCAGGATATTTGTTGCAGACAGAAAAATGTTACAAGTGGTGGCTTCAGTCTTGAGCCTCTTCCTTTTTAGTATATACTTCTGTGACAATTCAATATCAAGGGACTATGGTTAACCTGGTTTACTAATGATTGCAAAATGGAGGCAGCTATTAAGTCTTAATCTGATACTCAGTTTCTCCAGCAAGAGATGTGCCAACAGATGCTTTCTATAGTAATCATGGACTTACCCTTTTCACCAAGAAATGCAGAATAGCTTCCTTTATCTGGCATCACTATTCTTATCATCTAAAAACATTCCACGTAGACTCACCACAGTCATCGGGGACTTATATATGCTGATAACAGACTTTCCTTTTATCACCAAGTCTCTGTGGTAGTTAGAAAACCCTTCTACCTTGCATAATGCATCTTCTGTGGTGTCTCTTTAAGGTCAAAAGTAGTTATAGTCCCACTCTGTTCATCCCTTATTAGGACCATAACTGAATATATTGCATGCTTTGGAAAGTAACTCAAGTGCCTAAACCAGCTTGAGTGTCTTTAGTGTTTCCTCACCAAACAGTTTTCAGCTGTCTCTGCTAGACAAAAGGCTTGTCCCTCTACTCAGTGGCATACAGATTCCCAAGGATGATCTCTACTTAGCCTTCCAAGCAAAGAATGACTCAGCTTTGAACTCTTTAATTAAGTGTAGACATTTGAACAGCTACTGTCTGTAGACTATTGATTTTCTACACACAGCATCTCTGACAATGATCCAACTGAAAACAATATATAGCAGCATATACATGACAGCAGAAATATTGGAAGTTATTTAAATGCAAATTGCTTTTAATTACATCCTATACACATACACGCATGTGAAAATGCACACACACACACACACACACACACACACACACACACACACACACACACACACACACACACACACACACACACAGACACGCACTGTTGCTGTTGCCCATAAAAGCTATGCATGTGATTGCATATGTATGTGTGTGTGTGTGTGTGTGTGTGTGTGTGTGTGTGTGTGTGTGTGTGTGTGTGTGTGTGTGTGTGTGTATATATATATATATATATATATATATATATATATATATATATATATATATACGCACACACACACACACACACACACACACACACATATATATATATATATATATATATGTGTGTGTGTGTGTGTGTGTGTGTGTGTGTTTATTTTTAACACCCACACACATTGACACTCCCTGGGATTCAGTAAACTTTGTGTAGGGTTTGCTTGTTATATGGCACACTGTCTTTCTTCAAGGCAGTCTGAATAGACATCTCATGGGGGCTGGAGCACATCCACTGCATTTTTGTTATATACTTAGCATTTTGTTAAACAGTTGTGGTGTCATAGTGGGAGAACTATCTCAAAGATTCAGAGATGCTATGTCTATAATCACAGCCAAGCCAGCACTATTTACACACAATGAAGCTCAATGCTTATTACTTATATTTGTGGCCAGACCATTGTATATGACAAGCAGATCCTCTCTGCAGCTGTAGAACAGACCCTTGGCAAATCATGTTAGAGTGTCTTACTGCCACATTAAAGTATGAGAAGCTAAGGTAAACACCGAATATGTATATCTAGCTCTGGTAGCTGTCGCTTGCACAGGCAGGAAAATTACATGTAATGTACGGTTTTATATATATATATATATATATATATATATATATATATATATATATATATATATATATATATATTTTTTTCTATTTATCTATCTATATGTATAGCTAGAAATATATATATATATATATATATATATATATATATATATATATATATATAGGTTTTCTATTAAAATTGCGAAAGGTAAAACAAATTCCTTTCACAATTTCGAAGTAAAATATCAAAACCAAATAACTACCACATTACAATGTCGAATCAGCTGATCGAAGCAGCAGATTTGACATTGTCTTCAAAAACATCACATGATATCCATATAGAAGCTCATGTAAATGAAAATCCTATACAACATAATATGTTTTTGCAGGGGGCAAGCCCACCTGCACCTCCCACACCCCCTGCTAACAATATATTCCAACTCAAAGATCGCACTACAGTAGGGATATGGATGAATTTTTAAACCGCACTGTACCACAATCTCTTTACAGTTTGTCGAACTCTTAAAGCCAAATGCACTATTGCATTTGCATAAGTCTGTTCGACGTTTAAATGCATTCTACATTTAGTGAACGACAGTCTGACATTCGGCATCATAACAGACATCCGATTGTCTATATATATATATATATATATATATATATATATATATATATATATATCAGCATAGAAATGTTTCATGACAGGGAAAATGATGTCAGGAATAACAAGAGTGGAATAGATGTTTCACTATAGCAACATAAAACCAGAGAGACAGACAGAAGCAGGACTACAGAACACTACAGAGAAGTTGATATCATAATTCTTAAATTTTGAATAATGTGAAACTTAGACAAAAGAAGTGGGATACAGTAAAGCAACATGATGTACCAACCTGCACCAGTCTTGACAACATCAGAGTCTGATCATTGGACCTGCACTATAACATGAATGCAATTAAAAAAGGGAAATGTGATGCACTCAAAAGAGTCAACCCATCAGTTCGGTTAACATAGTAGCACATCTTCAGCTCCATAGCAAAGAGAGACACATAAGTAGTTAGACTAAAAGGGGTCATAAAACACACACATTAGGAAATTCTAACATTTTCAGATTGCAGACTGAACATTGTAAAACAGCATACAATCCTTAGGCGATTACAATCCCCAGCCTCCTACATTGGCACAGTACAGATAATTTTGTGACTACACTGAGCAATTGGTTAGTTAGAACAAAGGTGTTAGCTTTTCTTTATTTTAGATTTGCATGCTTAGCTCATTTGCCTAACCGATGACAAGTCATCATAAGGATTAGACTTCATTTTTGCCGTTTAACAAGAACTGTTGTGTCTCATGGCATATACATGTGACCGATTGCACAATGCATGAACACAGAAAGATGATTTTATTTTATAAGCCTTTGTAGGCATGTGCATGTGCTGCATTTATCGATTTTTGACCAGACTGCATAATGAGAATGGGAGTATAAGTCAAACATGAAAAGTGGAAGCAAGTAGATTAAATACAAGGTGTGCAAATAAGGAACGAGCAAGTTGGTGGTTGGATAGGAGTATATCTCATCTTCTTAGCTAAATAGTTGTGGGGAATTTGTAATTGTTTAACAAATTCAGTCCTTAATGATTTCTCAGAAAAAAAACATTTTCACAATGAGCACATCAAATGATAGGAGTCAATCATATGTACATTAGTCAGATAGTTGTTACCTCCACCCAGGATCTTTTAAACAAAACTTGGAGAGGTGTAGAACTGTGAGTAACTAGATTTAATCAAAAAAGGAAAGACAATTATTTCAATTATGCTTAACCATTCAAGTTGCTCTTATAGTGGCCTGTGTGGTGATACTTCTTTATGATTTTATGCTTTTATGTATATTTTAGAGAAAAATGTTATCTGTTTGCTTTTTTTCTGGGACTGTAGACCTGTTTTTAAATTTGCAGTTATGGGAAGATTGTATTTCTATATTATTCAGCACTTCTATCTCCACAAGCAGAATTATTTGTAAAAGTTATCTTTTTGTATTTTAAACCCTGCTGGGCCATACTCTTGTTGTTTCCTGTGGTAGACAGTATTCTACTGTCACATTAAAGCTTTAGTCATTTATATCTACCTTTTTCCATAAACAGAGTTACTGGTAAATTTCTGCATAGTCTGGTGCCTTAAACTATTGTAGAAGTTCAATAGTGAGAGAATTGTCATTGCTTTTATATTTTGGTTATTATTTACCTGCTTAAAGTTGCATTCTGTGTCTGCCCCATCCCCCATTACCATACTAAGCTAAAGTTTCTGAAAGGGATCCAGTTTTGGCTTTATTTGATTGGCTGTCTCTCTAGGTAGCCTGCTATTTCCAGCACAGAGCTGTTCCCTCCCATGGTCTTTTATGCAAAACTTGGAGAGGTGTGGAACTGTGAGTAACTATATTTTCATCAAAAAAGGAAAGATAATTATTTCAATTATGCTTAAATATTTAAGTTACACTTATATTGACCTGTGTGGTGATACTTCTTTTGGATTTTTTTCTGCCTTTTTCTATGTTTTAGCCAAAAAGTTATCTGTTTGCATGTTTTAGTTTGTTCTGGAACCTCAGTGTTGTAATTTAGTTTGC
This sequence comes from Protopterus annectens, assembly GCF_019279795.1. Taxonomy (NCBI): domain Eukaryota; kingdom Metazoa; phylum Chordata; order Ceratodontiformes; family Protopteridae; genus Protopterus; species Protopterus annectens. The sequence goes on from NC_056735.1 coordinate 396,285,274, forward strand.
AGTTGTGGGAAGACTGTGTTTCTACATTATTCTGCACTCCTATTTCCATATGTAGAATTATTTGCAAAAGCTATTGATTTATATTTTAAACTCTGTGGGGCCACACTCCTGTAGTTTAATTCACATTTGTGGTAGGAAGGTGTAAGGTGCACTACTGCCTGATTAGAGGCTTAGTCAGTTATTATTGCATTTTTTCCATAAACAGCGTTACTGGTAAATTTCTGCATAGTGTGATGCCTTAAACTGTAGTAGAACTTCAGTAGTGAGAAAACTGTCTCTGCTCCAGTTTGTGCTTCAGTACTTTTATATTCTGCTTATCATTTGCCTGCTTAAAGCTGCATTCTGTGTCTACCCTATTCCCCACTAACACATTAAGTTAAAGTTTCTGAAAGAGCTCATAGGGAACTCCACTGTAAGACATAATGATGCCCCTCTAACCAGGCTGAACAAGGAGAAGATGACTGTTAGTTGCTTATCTGGAGGCCGGATTCCCCAACTCATGCATGTACTCAAGTCATTATATCACAGTACCAGCACGATTCCAAGTCCATGTAGGTGTAAATGGCCTGAGATGCACCTCCCTGTACTACACAAAGAAAGATATTATGGAACTTTTCAGGTTGGTATGAGCCAAGTACTGTGCCACAATATGAGAAACGATGATTGATTTCAGCAACTGGCTGTCTTTCTAGTGTCATTCTAGTGTCATTCTAAAGTGATCCAATATTTGTTAGCTTGGGAGGACATGGTTGACAGACCACATTGCTTTAACAAGGATGGTCTGCACCTTTCCCCTCTAGGCTTTCAAATACTGGCTAAAACTTTATCCACCCTCATAGTACCTTTTTAGGCCATGCCAAATTGACAAACCTACCAACGTAGCAAAATCAACTCAACTGAACCTTGAGGTGTTACCATTCACTTCAACTCCTCCTCACTCTTGACAATAAAGACATCTGCACAGTTACCAAGACATGTTTTAAAGTGGCACCCTGGCAGTTCAAGGTTTCAGTGCCTTCCGCAATTTTAGACCAGTAGCTGCACAGAAAAGGTCTAATGCTGGATGTGTCTCAATATATATCAGTAATAAGCATACCTCTAGGGAGCTCATACAGGATGATGTGCTGGAGTTCCTACATGTGCAGATCACCATAGACAATATCCTATACCACATCGTAGCCAGCTATAGGTCACCCTTTATGTCCTAAAAATCTCACAATGCATACTTAGACCTTCTGGAGGCACTTACCATTCAGCTTAATACCCTACTCATGGGAGACTTTACCTCTCTGTAGAGTGGGAATCCCACATGGCATCAAATCTACAGGAACAGAGATTTCTGGACTTCATAAATACAGACATCCTTGACCAAACAGTGAATATGTCCACTAGAGGCTCTAACATAAATTTACCTAGTGCTTACAAATATGGGAGAATGTTGCACCTCCTCCCCAATGTCTCATCCGCCCTGTAAGGTCTGACCATAAAACTATCTCCTTCAAAATCAAAATCAACTCTATAATCCCATTAAAACCACTATCAGTTATAAACTATTCCAAGGCAAATGACCTTTTATTGAGTGATGATTTGTCAACATTCAGTGCCCCTCCAAACCCAGAGACTGCAGCAGTTATAGTAAAATGCTCTCAGAATCTCTATATAACCATGTCTGTCTGCATAGAAGCTGCTGTATCTACCAAAATTAAGCTAAGGACTAGCCCCTGAAACAAACCACTCTGGTGGCATCCTAAATTAAACAGGGTATACAACAAAAGAAAAAAAAATTATGGCAAAAATCACAAAGGTAATTTTCTTAAAGAAAAAACTCTCTCATTAAACTATAAGCATGCTAATAGAGTCAAACAAAGCCAACTCTGAAGTTAAGAGAATCTCTCAAGTGAAAGATAACCATAAGGCCTTCTTCAGTTATTTCAGAAACCTCAAAAGCAGTGCACAGCAATGTGCAGAACTGGTGGTTAATACTGCCACATTCACCAACTCTGGTAATACAGCAAAACAGTTAGTGGACAAATTCAGTTGCAGCTGTAGCCACCTCTCACCCCCAACCACCCCCCAAAAATACCCTCAAACATAACCCCTCCAACTATAACTAGGAAACATATACTAGCTTTGCTTGCTAAAGCCAAGAACACAGCTTCAGTGGCACCCAATAATAAAACATGGGAAAAGGTTTCATAATCTGACTAACTGAGCATGTTACCTTAAAAGAGCTACTGGAGAATAGGGAGATCACTATTAGGCCAGCTGATAAAGGAGGTGCTGACATTGTTTTAAACAACATCTCCTATATTTGTAGCACAGAGGAGTTACTAGCTGTTATTAAAATATATGAAAAAATTATGAAGGGGATTGAATCACTAATAATTAGAATAAAAGATACATTGTATGACTTATTAATGACTCGACTACTGACAAAAAGAATATATGTATATAAAAGATCCTTTGATTCCTATAATGTGTGGGCAATCTAAAATACATAAAGACATTGCAAACCCCCCTATGAGACTGATAGTGGCGGGTAGAGGATGGTTGACGGAGTCCATGATTATTTTGTAGATAAGAAACTTTGTATTGTTCTAGATATAACTATGACTGTATTAAGAGACACTCAGCTTTCTTTGACAACTCTGTACCAATGTACAGAGGATCTGCAGAGTCTAAGGGATTGTTATATGATTACATTAGATGTCGCCACCTCATTTACAGTTATTCCCAATAATGAAGGAATTGAAGCAGTTAGAACATTTTTAACTCAGAAGAGCGACTATGATGCCAATGTTATTATGCTTATATGTCTATGTCTTGAGATGATTTTGGAGAATAACGTATTTATATTTAATGACAGCTTTTACTTACAGAAGTTAGGCATTATACTTAATGACAGCTTTTACTTACAGAAGTTAGGTGTAGTGATGGGCACCAGCTGTGCAAACAACTATGCAGACATTGTGATGGGCCAGTGGGAGAGTCAGCATGTAATGGGCACACATTGGTTTTCACATAATTTGAAATATTATATGAGATTTGTAGATGACATTTTTCTGCTCTGGGATGGTCTGTTATCAATGCTGGATAATGTTGTGCGATACTTAAATGGGACAACTACATTTTTAACGTTCACATGTGAGTACTCACATAATGAAATCAATTTCTTGGATATTACCATAGGTATCAATGATGCATGAGAAGTTTACACATGATTATATAGGATGGAATGCTATAAGACTACACTTCTCCATAGAACTAGTATGCATCCTTTCTATACCTATAAGAATATTATGAAAGGACAATTATTACATACATCTAGATTAATCATGAGTGATCATGACTTTCATATAAAAATCGAGCTTATGAAGTGGGATTTTATTCAGAGGTTATAATATGGGAGAGGTTCAACATTATGTTACTGCTACCAGTAAAACGAGATCTATTAGAGGTAGACCATATTATTCATGAGAACATCAGCTGCAAAAAATATCTCTGATATAAGGACATAATAAATCATATAACAGTGTGCTTCTTACATATTTGAGCAATGTTGACATAGTATATAGCATAGTCAAAAAGATCTGGAAAATTTTAACATCCCTCATCCCTCATTAGACCCATTATAGAATACAATGGCCCATTTGGTATGCATCTGTCAAGAAATCTGCAACAAATGGAAAGGCCACAGATATACCTCACTAAAAGAATCACAGGCCTAAAACAGATGCTCTATGCTGACCATCTAAAATAACTCCAGCTATACTCTGTCACATACCGTCTACTCAGAGGCGATCTCTACTTAACATACAAGGCCATGTCAATCCCAGAGCTGTTGGACATGCTACACTTAAAGAAATCCCAATCCCCCAGAGCCACATGCTCCAGGGATCTAAACATTGTCATCAAACTTAACAAAACATGCTGGAGGGATAGGTTCCTGACTCAGAGACTCCCCAGACTCTGGAATATACTGCCCATACATGTCAAGCAGAGCTCCTCTTTGGCTCTCTTCAAAAGGAACCCTGATGATTGGATGTGAGATAGGAAATTCACCCCGGGGATCACGTTAGTCACCCTGCTAGACAGGGGTCCAGGGAAGTAAATATTGTGGGAAGAAATAGACAGTGAATTGTTATGGCTAGGCTTGTATAGGCCCTAGTCTAGTACTAACCTATGAACCTATGACAGAATTAAAGTAGTGGGTGAGAATCCAAAGTTTTGTTTTAAGAATGGACTGAATCTTAAAAGATAATTATGTTATAGTCCATGTCCTAAGTCGGATATGCAAACAAATAGGATTGGCACTTATATGTACCACTCTTGCAAAGCTTGTGAGTGTATTAAGAAGGAAACTTATTTTATCCATCCAGTAACATGTATAAAGATTCAGCCTAACCTATATGCAGACTGTAAAATCAGAAATTTAATTTATCTTGTCTCTTGTCAGCAATGTCAACATTTCTATGTTGGAAAGATGAACTGTATGCTTGAATAATGTATAATGCAGCATACATATGATATTAAGAAGGTTAACAAACAGAATGTTTTGGCAAAACATATATCTGAAAATTTGAAACATGCATTTTGTTTTTTTGGTAGGGCAATTGATGTTTACCAACAAAAGAGGTGGAGATTTGGTAAATAAAACAGAAGTGGCTGAAGTGTGATTGATCGTGAAGCTACAAGCACATAGGCTGCCTGGGCTGAATGTTACTGTTCCTTTAAAACCTATTTTGAAGAAATGGAGAATTCACTGATTAATTCATTGTTGCAATCGGAGTAACTACATTTAAATGTTGAGTTTCCACTTTGTTTTTTAATATCTGATGAAGGGCTTTGCCTGAAAGTACTTATCTTTTATTCTCGTTTCATTCTTGTTTTAATAAAAGTTTTAGCCGTGGGTAGTTTGTGGTTATGTTTATGTTACAAGGGCGCAATAATATCTCAGGATGCCTCCTGAACAGTATAAAATATGACTTATCAGAACCCCTCAAGTCATTATTTAAATATAGTCTTAAAACAGGCTTTGTAACTCATGAATGGAGGACTGCAATGGTCATTCTTCTTCATAATGGCGTACCTTCGACAAATCCTGGAAACTACAGACCCATTAGACTGACTAGTCCTATTTGCAAAGCCAAGGAAAGAATTATCATGGAAATTATCAAAAAGGACATAGGAGACCTCAAGACACTGAATCCATCCTAGTTTGGCTTTGTCAAAAGAAGGTCATGCTTACTGAATCTGGTGAACTTCTTTGAAAGGGTCACTAAGACATTAGATGAAGGAAAAAGTGTGCATGCTGCCTACCTATATATTGCTAAGATATTTGACACAAAATCCCACTTGGGCATTGTCAACAAACTTACAAAATAAGGTATTATTCATTTTATAAGATGCTACATAGCTAGCTGGCTCACTGATAGAACTGAGGAGGTTAGAGTCAGCGAGGCCACCTCCACAGAGTCTGGCCACCAGTGGAGTCCACCAAGGCTGTGTGCAAGGTCCATTACTTTTTGGCATCTACTTTTTGGATGTCAATGCCAATGTCCAAGACCTCTGTCTAACTAAGATCAATGATGATTGCAAACTGGGAGCAGTCATTTAATCCCTCCAAGATGAAAGCACCTTTCAGGAAGGTCTAATACAAACAAATACTTGGTGCTAAGCCATGGCAAAACTCAGCATCAAAAAATGAATTTTAGTACCTTCTGGAAAGTCTGTCACCTCCGGTAACTACTTCATCAATAAAACACCCTTAAAAGTTGATTCACTTGTCAGGGATCTGGGAACTCATGTAGACAGTCACATAGCCTTCAACCAACATGCATCCAGTAAGTGTAGTAAGACAATTCTTCTATCCTGCTCAACTTATAAGCAAGGGCATGGCATCTAGTTCCAGAGAGGTCATCATGCCACTGTACTCAGCCCTCATCAGGCCCATCAGAGAGTATAATGCCTCCTTTGGTATGTACCTGACTAGACACATGCAGCAACTGGAATGTCAACAAAGGTTCTTTACAAAATGAATACAGGGAATAAACACAATCTCCGAAGCTGATTGCCTCAAAGCCCTGTCTCTTTATTTGGTATCATACAGACTTCTGAAAGATGTTCTTTGCCTGACCTACAAGGCATCCCTGGACCATATTTTAATGAATATTTTTTACATCCACAAAACAAACAGTATCAGAACTACTAGATTAAAAGATCTAAATTTTGCTTGCAATATAAATGGGACGTGTCGGAAAAACATATATATTTCTGAGAGAATTCCCATTCTCTGGAACAGGGTTTCCATCCATGTGAAGCAGAGTTCCTCCCTATCCCTGTTTTAGTGCAAGGTGGACCAATGGATGAGTAATCAGAAATCCCCTATGGTCTGGCTCCTATGTCTCTGATGGGCAGAGGCAGTCAGTTAATCACCCCCAATATATCAAATATAAATAACATTTGTGGGTCACATTTGGGTTGCATGCTGGGCTTTTAAGGGCCCTATAGACAAATGAACATGTGGCTCTTGGACACCTCTGGTCAAGACAGAGTGCAGAATAAGATGTAGATGAGTAAAATATCTATCAACACATAAAAATATGGCTGCAGAAATGTCTCAAAACCATTTCTTACTACTCTTGTATATATGAGTACAATTGCCAAAGTAGCTGAGCATTAAAAAGCAGAGCATAAATACCTAATTTCCTAATGGTCCAGTGACTTAGATTGATGGGCAAGATAGCCAAATCTTTATGGACTTAGTGGTATAATAGGAAATCTGGATAGCCATTACTCTCAATTGTCTTTGATTCTGCACGACATCCTTGATTTTACTTCATATTTTGCCCCTCTCTCATAACATTATGATTTTCAAGTAAATTACTAGTGATTGCAATCAGCTGATAATGCAAAAGAGTAGAATTTCATACTTCTTATTGCTCAGAAAATACATGCTTATGAAAAAAACTATTAACATATTAACAATTTAAGTGAATTAGAGTAATATTTAAAAATTGCTTGTGATTTTGGGCCTTCCCCAATATTATTTTGGTTTATCTATCTATCTATCTATCTATCTATCTATCTATCTATCTATCTATCTATCTATCTATCTATCTATACCTTTCTTTTGTTAAGCAGACAAGTGAACTTATCTGAGAACCCTTTTCAGCCTACCCAGGCCACATAGGCAAATGGAATGAATAAAGCAAACAACAGACAGCTGAACGTTAACATTTACAAGGAAGCAACAAACAGGAGAAGATAAGCATCTCCAACTGATATCAGAATCTAAACATCTTTGCAAGTACAATAATGTTACAAGTATAAAGAAGACAGTAAACAGCAGAATATAAGCATTAGTTATGCATCAGTAAGGCACAGTAACAATGTAAAATGCAGAAACATTTGTATGATATGCACATACAATACATTACATTTACTTTCAGAGTAATAGAGTGATCCTGTGACGCCTGTGGGGTATACTCATCTAGGAAGACTAATAAACAAAGAGATATAGCAGTGATAAATCCCATGGCTTGCATCAGTGCACATTGCACTTGATAAAGTACATATTAGCATAGCTGAGACACTGAAGATAGATATTTTTCAAATGTTGAACTTTTTTTAATATGCTTTAGCCTAAGCTGAACAAACTGCACTCAGTCCATGTCTTAGAAAAACGCATCTGCATAAGCAGAATAAGAAGAATAAAGGCTAGACCTTTGCTTTAGAAGTGTTTAAAATTTACCTGCACTTGGCAACATGTTTTGAAACACTGCCAGTGACATTTGTAGAAAATGTCTGCTTTAGCTCTATTTCTGCACTTTAGTATGAGTAATGAGCTGTGATTCTCAAAAACACATTCCTGCGCGTGCCATTATTTCTGATTTCATGTGATACAATTTAAACTTTTGTCAGAAGCATTAGTTTTGCTACTGCATGTAGAAATAATATTTACTTTTTATGTGAAATAAAGAGAATTCCCAGGATGCCGTGTAATGACTATGAATGGTGTTTGGCATTTACTTTGTAAAATATGTGGTGAATTGTAGATAAACCAGAAAATTTCTGTGGCAGAAGACAATGCTAGCTGAGCAGATTTCGTATGAAAAGAAAAGGAACTAGTCCATCCAGCCAGCAATTTGACATTTATGTAGGGTATTTTAGTTAAACTAAGAGAGGTGATGTGATAAAAATCAGCCATTGTATAATTTATTTTAGCATAGTCTGCATTTCAACAGCATGGCCATGTTGAGCTACATCAGACATTCAAGCAAAATAAAACAATGGCTCTGATTTATAGTCAAATGTTTTGCACTGTGCACTGTTAAATTTCAAGGACACCATAGAGTGATATAACCCATGGATAGGTATGAATCAGAGCTTGCACGGAACTGGTAGTTGTTGAAGTGGAATGCACTGGAAATTACTGTGGTCCTGTTAATTGGACAATTAGCATTAAGCAAGCAATAATGCCTGACATGGTGTGTGTTAGTGTGTAATTAACACCCACCCAGGGGTATTATGAGGCCCAACATCACAGGCAGATCTCATATTCTTGTATCCTTTAGCCACATCTGATGTTATCACCATATCTAGTCCAATCCATTATAACCATCTGTCTTACAGAAAGAGTGAATTGTTAAGCTATCCTGTTTTCCATAAGCCCTTGATTTTGCTGGCTATTTTAGAATCTCAGTCTGCTCTTGCCTCTTCTGTAGCCAGTCTTATAGCAGCTAAGTATTTTGAAGCAGTTTAGCCACTGCCTCATGTTTACTAAAAACCCTTTACTGCTACATAACAATGATTCAATATGTGAGACATGTGAATATTTATTTAACTTGTAAGCTATAATTTTACCACAAAAAAACAATCAGTAAGCACATCACACCCATATGTATTGCATAGAAAACCCCTACTATATTAAATTATGTTGATGTTAAGAAAATACCGTCTAAGCTTCCCAGAATAAAACTTCAGAATTCTCATCCATTAATTCATACAGCAACATACCCATGTTCACTATTCAGGTTCATAGCCAGGACACATACCTCTAAAAGTCACAAGAATGCAAACGCCAATCTTATAGGCCCCACTGAGGCTGCATCCTCTCAAAATAATGTTATAGTAATAGCTGATTCTATTGTCTTGAATACAGACACCACTGTCACCAGACTGAATATGAAGAGAGTTTCATTTAACTGTGCATCAGCAGCCAGGAATGTGTTACAAAGATTCTTAAAGCCCTTCATCATGACAATTAAGGTTATGACCTAGTAGTGGTCAATAGAGACATGGATGGGCCTCTACTGTTTAGGATATACTTTCCTGAGGTGCAAGTCAAAACCAGTCGTCTGTGGCTGAACAAGTGATGTGAACATCCTTCAAGAGAGCCTTACCCAAACTAATGACTGGTGCCAGAAGCATGGCCTCAAACTGAATGCCAAGAAATGCATCATTATCCCCTTTGGGAAAAATTGCACCCCCTACTAATTATCACATTAATAACAATGTACTAACCACACAATCAATCGTGAGAGACTTGGGCACCCAAGTTGATAGCAACCTGACTTTTAATCACCACATTGCCTCCGTTATACAGAAGGCATTCTATATGGCCCACCTCATAAATAAGGGTATTTCATCCAGGAACAAGGAGATCACAACATCCCTCTACTCCTCCCTTATCAGACCCATTATTGAGTACAATGCCTCCTTCGGCATGTAACTTACCAAGCACATGCAGCAGCTGAAGAGACCACAGAGGTTCCTGACCAGGAAAATCCAGGGTCTCAAACACCTATCCTATACAGATAGGCTAAAAGCTCTATCCCTCTACTCAGTCTCATATGGACTGCTAAGAGGTGACCTGTGTCTGGCATACAAGACCATCTCAGACCCAGCCTTGATGGAGTTGCTGCATATCCATAAGTCAAACTCTACTCAAGCAGCCCACATGCAAGGCCTTAACCTGGTCTGTGACATTACTAGAACTTGTTGGCAGGCTATATTTGTGTCCCAAAGACTCCCACATCTGAGGAATAGACTCCCTCTCCATGTCAAGCAGACTACCTCTGTAGTCCTCTTTTGAGAGGAACTTGGATGACTGGATGGGAAACAGAAAATACACCCCTGGGATCCCACCTGTGTCCCTGCTGGACAGAGGAAACAAGTGCTGACCTTGAAGGAACATGGGTGAAATTCTTCGCTAGGCTCATAAGGGCCTCTAGGCCAGTAGGCTAGTATCATCCTATAAACATATGAACCTATGGATGACCTTAGGGGATCCACCCAGGGGGACATAAGGAGGTTATGACTGAAATTTGCTATGCATTTGTCTGAGGCAGGAAAGACAGAGGTCTTGAGTGGTATTTTGCCATCATTAAGAATAATGCCAAGATTTAAAGACAAGGTGACTGGATCTAATAATTGGCTATGTAGCTGGTAATATTTTAGGCAAACATTACTGCTTTGTCAGGGATGATCTGCACCCCCTTTACCAAGGTTTTCATATTCTGGCTAAAATTCTTTGCTGTCTCCATAGTACCATTTCTAAGCAGAGTCCACCTTCTAGTCATTCCAACCTAGAGAAGTCATAATTTGAAATACATTAAGGTGGCACTAGTCAATATGAAAAGCCTTAAGGGGGGAAAAGCCTAAAATTTAGGCCCTCCAGTAACTGGAATGCATTAATTTACATATAGTTACACAGATATGATTTTGAAACAATGAAGACACTCCCTTTATATTCCTGGATTTAATGTCTTTCGTGCCTTCAGACCTACTAACACTTGCTAGGGAGTATCAGTATCAGTCAGGGATATTATCATCTTACGGATGTTTCATCAGGACCATAAATTTGAACTCTAAGATGTCCAAATCATAAACAAGATTGATTATTACATCATTGCTAAGTGCAGAAACCCTTCTGTGTACCCTTCTTACCATGGTAACTATCTCAATACCTAAGCTGAACTCTATATTAATCTCAACATCTTTCTATTAGGAGATTTCAAGTACACTCCATTAAGATTGAGTATTCTGTTTGGGGCCTGACTAGAAAGACTGCTCACATATTTCATCTTGCCTTGCCCAAGTAAGTAACTTAAACAGGGAACAGTCAAATTCTCTTAGATTCAGTCAGAACTATAGTGAAGCTTAGTTTAGATATTGTTTTTCTTTATTTGTCTGAGTCTGTCCATCAATGTTCTTTTCAAAATTTCCTGTGATCTGTACTCTGTGATTTACTGTTTATATATATTCAGTATTTTCATGTACTTTTATTAATTATTATTAAATATATTTAAAACTTTTATTGCGGTTGGTCCTTCTGGAAAGTATCTAACCTTAGACAGTGCTTATATAATATTTATTTTGTGGCACTGTGTGAGCCACTCCAGAAAGCCTAAACATCTTGATGAACTACTACCATTTGTATTAGCACTAATATGACACAGTATAATTGGATACCCTTTTAAGAGCCTTATAGTAACTGACTGGTGGCAGTGATAACTACCTTTTAGTCTGGGCAAAGTTGGTAGAGTGGGTAATCAGTGCCAGCCTTTCCCAGGTGTGTGTGTCTGAAAATTCACTTGGCTGAGGATCTAACCCTATAACTGTACCAGTGGGGAGTCTTACTGGGAGTCTGGAGGGAAACAGATAAAGAGACATCCAGACCCCGGTCTGAGTGTGTTCCCTGTGTGAGCTTAAGAGGAATTGCTCTGAGATGTTTGCATCTGGAAATACTGAGTGTATCCATTTGTATTCTAAGCACATGTCCCTCTACAGTGTCGGTGGTGAGGATTCAGGCTCCTTTATTACTGGCCCAGAGAGAGGATGACACATATTGTTGGCCATCACTTATTGGTAGCAGTGGTGGGCATCACAGGTGCATCAAAGAACATATGCATGTATGCATGCTTCTAAAAATGTGTGCAAGGGACCTATAATTTGAAAACAATCCAAAGATAAACTCAATCCTCCACTGGTTAGATGCATTTTCATTGAATGTGGGTTTCAGTGCCATTTCAAAGAATGTGAGTTTCAAAGGCAGAGAAACTTTCTGTTCATGGTAATTCTGTCTTGCATTGTTTAGTGAATGGGTATCATTGTTTGTGCTATAAAATTTGAAATAAACGTTTTAAATATATCTAATCATTGTAGGAGTAAAGAAGAAAATAGTATACATACTGGTAGGTTTGATCAGTGTTTATGGTAACTGGGTAGAAATAGCCAAGTAATGAGGTACTGGAATGGCTCGGGGCTGCTGTTGGGGGAGGAGCCCTGATACATTATCCTACCTAGGGCCCCACTTGACCATGATCCAGCTCTGCTGACAGACTTCATTGCTCCTGCTGCTATCTGCATAGCTAGGGCCTAATCCAGCACTAGGTGACAGACAGCTGCCTATGTCCTGGTGCTGGCTGGAAGAACTGGCCAAAACATTCATTTCATTTAAAAAAGAAAGAAGAAAAATATTGGCTCAGTACTGCTTCCTGTTTTAAGAAGTGAAAAGGTTTTCCTACTCACATTGCAAATTCCTGGCTTGTGTCCAGCCATCTAGCCAATGAGAGCAAAGACATACAGAGTGAAACAAAGGGTGAGATTTGATTTCAGCAGGGCAACAGACTCAAAGTATGAGCTACTGGAACAGCAGCATCACAGGGAACAGAGAGTTTCTTAGCAGGTAGAGAGCTACATGTTAGGATTGATTTTCTTTGCAACAGACAGCAGTGTGTGTGTGTGTGTGTGTGTGTGTGTGTGTGTGTGTGTGTGTGTGTGTGTGTGTGTGTGTGTGTGTGTGTGTGTATTTCCCAAGTCAGAGAGGGCAGTTTAGTTAATTAAGTTACTTGCTCAAGCTGAAACTCTGTACCTTGATTACAGGAAGCAAGAGCCTTAATCGTCTATACCAGCTGCAGGAACTTTTGGTAAATTACTGAGGACTGCAGTCAATATCAGTCATTAGAGATGATTGAAATGATCTGAAATGGGTACGTTTGTCATTATTGGTCCATATTGGTTCATACAAGTTGTTCACTGTTTACTGGAAAAAATGTTCAAAACTATAAATTTAAAGTGCGTTCTAACAAATGTTGCTGCCATTATTGGTTCATACATTTTGCTTCCCTGCTTACTGGAAAAATGTTAAAAAAATGAAATGCACACAAAAAATGCTGTATTAAACAAATAATAAATGTAAAACAACAGTAACAGCAGTAACGCATGGTCCTAAAAATGTATGTGGGGTGTGGGAGATGGTTTAAAACAGCCCAGGGACCAAGGTTCACATCTGCCACTGGCCAGGGGCATTTCAATGAATGTGAGCTTCAAGGGAAGAGAAGTTTACTGTTGCTCATGCTGATGTTTGTTTTCAATGGGTAACAGTTTTGTTTTGCTATATTTCGTAAACAGTCATCCGTGCTTGTGCTATAAAATTTGGAAGCAGTGTTAGTGGTGCAACAGATAGCACATTCACATTTGGTGCAGAAGGCAGTGTAGCATAAGGAATGCCACATTTCTGAGTGTGTTGTTCTTCAGATGAGATGTTCAACTGATGCCCCATCTCCCTGAGTCGGTGATAGCTCAGGTAAATGCAAAAGATCCCAAGGCATCAGGTGAATGCAAAAGATCCCAGGGCATCTAAGAAAAACAATAGGGGAGTTTCTCCAATGTTCTGGCCAAATTTGCACAAGATGTAAAAGTACCTCTTCAGTTCTCCCCTAAAAAGAGCCTACTAGCCTAGTGGGACTAAATTGATTAACAAAGGATACGTTTTAAATTAAATCCACATCTCTGTAATCATTTCAAAAGTCAGGAAGAAAATAGTATGCATGGTGAAAGTTTTGAACATTGTTTGTGGTAATGAGTGGGGCAGGGGGAGCCAAGTAGTGGGCCACAGAAATGAATGGGGAGAGCCCTGGTCCATTACCCTATCTGGGAGCCCTTTTAACCATGATCCAGCTCTGTACATATCTTATTTTTATTCCCACGTAAATAAATTGTACTGTTAAAGCTGTCCTGTCTACAGCAATTGTAATGAAAAGTTTAAACAAACCATAATGGGGGAATACCTGTATAAATAAAGTATATAAAGAGTGTATGATAAGAGAAATAAATTACTTAATACTTGTAAAAAGCCATTCTACTCACATTAAAAGCACAATTAAGCAAACAAGTAAAGATCTTAAGGGCACTATTCAAATCTCATATCTGAATATGAGCTTAAAATAGTGACTCAAATAAAAAAATAACTGCAAATCTTTCTTTACTTGTGTCAGGAAGTTAAGAGCTAACATCCAGCAATGCTAAAAGCGAGTCCACAATAATACTGCCCACTAAAACCCAAAGGAAATATCTAGTGTCTTGCATATCAAATTTTGTGAAAAGTTTACTCTCCCACAGTTATACCTGTTCCCCATATTCTACAGTCCTGACCACCCCTTACAATTACTATGTAAGAAGTCCTCTTAGTCCTTTCAAAAAGTAAAAACACTACATTCATGGCACTGATAGTACAGCAGGTTACCTTATTATCGGCACCGAATTTGGCTTATCTGATCCCCTATTTAACCTCTTTAATATTGCCTGTCCACTGATTACAGTCCCAACATCTGGGAAATAGCCATTGTAATGCTTTTACACAATGGTGACTCAACCATGGACTCTGGTAACTATAGACCCATTAGTTCTCACTAGCTTCATATGTAAATATACATCTGATCTGAGATTGTATTACCTCAGATCTCATTAATCTGGGCAATGAAAATCTTGTAACCCAGCAGGATCTTCATCAATTTAGCTTTGTGAGGGGAGATCCTGCATCTTTAACCTCATTACCTTATTTAAAAATGTCACAGAAGCTGTATATAATGGCTATGCAGTGAATACAGTATATTGGACCTGGCTAAGGACTTTGGCACTATTTCCCATGCATACATTATAAATCTGAACATAAATTCTTATGGTGCATAGTAGATGGTTGACTCATTGTTTGAAAGAACTCAGTGATAAAATCACAATTGCCACTTATGAAAACAAAAGAGTTAACGGTGGTGCATCACTGGGCGTCTGTCTCACATTTCAAACCTTCAGTTAGAGACTCTCAAGTTATGGTAATCTAAGTATGGAGGCAACTGTAATTTGGGTGTTATTATTCATCCCTCTACTGATTTATAACTGATCCAGCAAGAGTCAATAATTGATACAAGGAAAATAGTCTTACACTATATGCAAAGAAATAAAGTATAGTTCATTTTGGTATAAAAAAAATCTTCACATAATCCCATGTTGGCTAAACACTCCTCTAATCAGACACTTTTGTAAATGATCTAGATAGACACTGTTGTTATCAAGTCCTTATCTTCTGACCATCGTGTATCTAAAGTAGTTTGGAAAGTCTTCTGTCTTACATATTTTCCATGCCTAATTCCTAAAACATCTCCTAGAGATCTAAAAAAGTCTTAATTCTCTTTTATTCTTCTGCTATCAGATCCATTATTGAATGTAATACCCCTTTTGCATATATTAATCCTCTCAATAGACCTCAGAGATCCCATCGCTAAAAGGATCAATGACGTCAAGATTCTCAGTTATCTGGACAGACTAACAGCTAATTCTCTGTACTCAGTCTCTAACTAACACTTCCATGGTAATATGTGTCTAACCTTTTGTATGATAAATGACTCAAACCTCCTTGGTCTCCTATTCCTTCACAGAACATTAGTGTATTCAAATACCTGGATAAAGAACCTAAGCCTCCATAAATAAATAAATAAGACATGTTAGTATGATTGAGTCATATCCCATTGTATCCTGTATCTCTGTAACAAATGTCGACTACATGTCCAGTAAAGTAGTACCTTTGTCACCTTGAAGTTAAACCTAGACAAGTGGATGGACAGTCTATCATCTGTCTGGTGTTAAACTTTCTTGGGGCTTGAGAAAACTTTTAAATATAGTTTATTTGTGGAATGATTGCCTAGTACTTACTATGAATCTAAATCAATAATTAATAATTCACAAATTCCGTCTACTATATTAATGTCTGAAGTTTGAACATCCTCTAGTATTTTCAATATGGCATATCACCCAAAAAAGCTGTAAAGTAAAAGATTTAGATTGTGGTCCTGTTTAATGAAAAATGATTATGAAACATCTGAACATGTAAAAAGGTAGCCAGAGAAAGATAGTCCAAGCTGTAGCATGACATTGGGGTTTTAACTCAGGGACACTCCAAATGTCACACCAGTTGAGTTATCTCAATATAGCTAATGGCTTGTGCATGTGGAACATGCCCTAAAGCTTTGGAAGCTGGCCAGCTGTTATATCCTGTGCAGGATATACCCCACATAACTAAGGCTACTGCAGCAGTTATCATTCAAACATCTACTGTTTTGGTAGGTTTACTTGCACAACTGTGCTTTCTTTAATATTAACAATGCATACAGTGGTGCTGCGGTAGCGTTGTCGCCTCACAATAAGACGCTGTCCAGTTCGATTCTCAGCTAGAGCATCTTCTGCATGAAGACATGCGCGAATGGGCGTACCTTCGTTGAAGGTTGTTTTTCAGGGCTGTTAACTCGGCACGTAAAAGTCAACTACCAATCATTAGCGGACCGGAGTTCCGCTGTGGCAACCCCTAACCGGGAAAAGCTGAAAGACACAACAACAACAACATTAATATCTCTGTTCAAGGATAATGAATGATCTCCTTAAAACAATAACGTATGTCAACATTCAAGACTATTGCCATCAGTCTTTAAACCATATCTTGAAATGTCACCCTGTAAACTTTATACTAATGTTCACATCATCACCTATTATACAATGACAAACTGTAGAAAAATACTGACATTTGTGGATCACCTATATGAGAAAAATATACCTTCTGGCTCTTTCATATCATTGGTGCTTCTTACTCATATTCTGTAGCCCTCAATCAGTGTACAAGCACAAATTCAACTTCGCACAAGTTCACACCTTGTATTACCTCATCACTCCTTTGGTTAAAAAAATCTATTATATATTTGAATTCCAGTGTCATGCATTAGATCATATCATATTTTAACCTTCTATGAAAGCTTGCAACAACTCCTTTCTATACTCTTAATCAATATGTTTTTACTGTACTAGCCACTGATGAATGTAACCAAATGACTGAACAAAATATCCTTTCAACTGTATTGTTTATTGTAACACAAATTGGTCCTTATAGTATATTTACTTTTTGCTCCTTTCTTGGCCTTGAAACTCTACCTTATTAACTTTCTGACACTGTACTGTACCGTACTAACATGTCTATTGTATTTACTGTATTTGCTGTACTAATCTTTGTGGAGCTTTTCTCCCCTGGGCCTCTGCTGAAAAAGGGATCCATGCCCAGTCGGACTTTCCCAGTAAACAAATGTAAAATAAATAAATAATACAGACACTACAGTTAAAAGTGGACTCCTAATAATTTACAATTTTATATTACTTAAACCTGCCACTTCAACATGGATGATTATAGTTTACAAAAAAAGTTGCACTTTACAAACTAAATAGCAAAACAAACAAGGCAAAGGGAGAAGACTCCAGAACAACATCACACTTGCCTTTATTCCAAAACGGTTAGGTGCTTTCAGTCATAAATAAACTGGACTTTTTCAGAACAAACAACTGAGCAAAGTACATAGTATATATAATCTAAAGTACCCCATCAATAACGAATGAGCAATTAAGAAATTAAATAGAATAATTAATTAAGATAAATTGAAATAAAATAGGTTAAAACTTCCAAGCCATAACCCTTGTTAAACAATAGCGCTCAGTGCAGCAGCAAGCATACATATGTATAGTAAACCCAGTATTAACCCCCCAGTCATGCACCACACAGCCCTCAACAATAACCCCTATAAAACCCCAACTCTTTTTTTGTAGGAATGCATTATCAAACTTCAAGAGAAAGAGTTGGAACTTTATAGGGGTTAGGGTTGTGTGGTACATGACTATGTATGTATGGTTTTTAAATACTTTAGAACATTCAATAGGTTTTAGAATTGTTTTTTTTTTTTGTTTTTGCTTTCTCATTGTTGTACATGAAGTTATTGTATTTATGGTATTATGCAGTTATCGGAGGTCAATATGTATTACTTGCTGCTACATTGGGAGCTATGGTTTAACAAGGGTTACAGACTTCGAAGTTTTATTCTATTTTATTCCAATTTATCTTAATTAAGTAATTATTCTATTTAATTTCTTAATTGCTCATTTGTTATTGATGGGGTAATTTAGGTTATATATGTACTATGTACTTTGTTCAATTGTTTGTTCTGAATATTTCCAATTTATTTATGGACAAAGGCACTTAACAGTTTTGGAATGAATATATTTTTAGCATGATCCCACTCCCGAACCTTGTCCCTTTGCTTTGTTATTGTTATAGTTTAACATTCCATAAAAAGAAAATGCATAAACACCTATATCGAACAAAACCGTGATTCTACATAACCCAACACCAACCTCTTGTGTTCATAGTAGGCTTAAAAAGTCAAGAAATACTATATGCCCTAATAGTAGCTAAGTAAAAAAGAATGTTTCTACAGCAGATCTTAAGAACAATTATTTTACAGTGCCAGGTAAAATTTTGTGGAACTGTGAGACAATCCTCTATCTATACTGGGAATTCCATGTCTGTGAAAGGATTGCTTTAAAACTATATCCTGGGCCAGTGTGTATACAAGAGATCTGGTGAGAATAGAAGAACATTTCTGTCTAATGAATACTGTAAGTAGTTCAGTGAATCAAAAAGTAAAAATGCCATAGAAACTATAGCTGTTCAAGTGAATGTCCTACAGAAACAGCCCAAGGAGGTATGGAAGGTCAGGCTGCATGAAACCAAACGGACACAGAGCACATTTATTCCATGCACAAAGACGAAATAGTAGAGCTGCGAAAATGCTGCGTAGACTGGAAAAAGTGCAGAGAGAAATGGTGTTTGAGCTTGAAAGAATAGCTACATTAACCTACACATTCTCTAAAAGAGAAACTCACATTTACAGACAGTGCTCAGGCCATACCAGCATGAAGTTAACCGGGTATGAAACTTATCACACTGAAATAAAGACCCAGTCAGTGAATAACTTGATTAACACGAATCACTGCATGAAAACTACAAATTTCATTCACTTTACTATTTACTGTTGTGACATCTGCTGAGAGAAACTGAAAAATAAAGGAATGTTACTTTTCTGACTTTATAACAACTAGAAACATTTTTATTGCCTGAAGCTTTACTAGAAGTGTCCATGAAAAATCACAGAAACCTTTTGAAAAAAACTACGTCTGAAAATGAATGCAATACATTTTCAAATGAAAGAAATTACATATGCTATCTCCACAGTTGAACCATCTTGAAAAGGGGAGAAATTCCCCCCAAAGGGAATCACTCCTTTCAGAACTTGCTGACCATGATTTCCTGTGGAGAAACTCCGATTCTTGGTGGGTTCAGCTTTGGATAGCTTCGGACAGCTGAAGCTTGAGAGTTAAGTCTTCTGTCCACCCAAAGGTTAGTCTCATACACACACACACACACACACACACACACACACAC